>NC_066581.1:13556824-13806824 GCF_024323335.1 Lathyrus oleraceus
TAATATTATATTTATTAATTTAATTAAATAATTGGAATTATTGGAATAATATTATTGGATTTTTATTATTGGAGTATATAAGTTGGAATAAGGAAAAGAGTTCCATTTTTTTTGGTAAAAAGGGTTTTACGTGAAAGCAGAGAAGCGGCTGAAAAGGGAGGAAGGGCAAAGAGGAAGAGCAAGAGAGAAAAGGTTGGAGAAGAGAAGAGCTTGAAGCTAAAGGCTGCCGGATTAATTCAGGTAAGGGGGGTTTATCGTCGTTTAATGGGTATTATAGATTAACATGTAATGGGTAGTGATAAACCGTTGAATTGACCCTAATTGGGATGAGGAGTGCTGAAAATTTGTGATGAATAAACTGTGTTTAAGCTGTGATTGAACCGGTAATTGTGTGAGTCGTGATTCCCCGAGCGTATCGCTTTTTACGGAATTGGAATCGGAGGTCCGGAAGTCCTCCAACGGCGGAAAATGCGGAGAATTCTGCATTCTGCTTCGTGTTAGCGCAGGAACAGCTTTCTGTCTTGCGTTAACCGGTTAACCCAGAGCGTTAACTGGTTAACACTGTTGTGAGTTGTGGAAATATTGCTGTTCTGTCTGCGTTAACCGGTTAACCCAGGGCGTTAACCGGTTAACACTGTTGAGTTTTGCCAGAAAGCGTGTTTTGTCTGCGTTAACCGGTTAACCCAGGGCGTTAACCGGTTAACACTGTGGGAAAAGAGAAAAAAATTGATAATTGAATCTTGTGTACGTTTTGGAATGGAATTATATAGTACTTAGTTGATGTCAAAGTTGATTATAAGTTGATTACGTTGAAAACATCGTTGTGTTGCATTTATTATCCTGTGGTCGGAATTTAAAGTCGTGTATGTCAAAGTTGATTATAAGTTGATTATGTTGAAGACATTGTTGTGTTGCTATTGTTATCATGTTGTCGGAATTCATATGCATTAAGTCGGAGCTTTGCTCACACCATGTTGGCCTGGATTGGCAAAAGTTGAAAGTTGAAGGCTTAAGCCTTGATGCCTCGTTAAATTGGCAAATTTTAAGTTGGGAGTTTTACTCCAAATGGTACCACATGCATGACGAGTCGAGTCTCATTAGAGTTGCATTTTTGTTGGTTTGTTGTATGAGTATTTAATTTAATTGAGCAGTGGTGCTTGTGTTGATATTGAGTATGACGTTTGAGTTGATGTGCCGTTACTGAATGTGTGATGTGATTAGGGTGATTAATGTGTCAAATTACTTAACATGACATGATATTTTATAATGCTTATCATATCGATTGAGGAACTCACCCTTACAACTATTTTTCAGGTAACGAGCAGTGATTGAGTAGAAGCTAGTGCTTGGGGTCTAGTGTAGTCTCCTTAGTGGGTCATGCTCTGATAGATGTAACATCGGGACGGGATGTTTCACCTTGTTGAATAATTCTCATGTAATGTGTTACATGTGTTGAATGATCGATTTGATCTCTATCCGCTGCGTATTTTGCAATGCTTTATGTTTTGATATAATAAAAGAGCATGACAGTTATTATGATGAATGGTGTGAAATGATTGTGTGACACCCTTAATGGCGTATTACTCTGATTGATATATTGTTATTCTAATTAAATATTTGGGGAATTTTAGAAGGGTGTTACAGACAACATTATGTGGCACTACTATAGCTTGGCATATGGAGGACACCATAGTGACAAGAGAACTGCATCTAAAATATTGCAGAGTAGGTTTTGGTGGCCTACTCTATTTAAAAACTATAAGTTATATGTGTCTACATGCCCTGAATGCAACAAAACTGATAACATCTCAAAACGAGACAAGATGCCTTTAAATAGTATGCTTAAGGTAGAATCATTTGATTGTTGGGGAATTAATTTCATGGGTCCATTCCCCCGATAAAATATGGGTGGAAGCAATTGTTTGCAGTGCTAATGACACCCGAACTGTTACTGACTTTTTGAAAAAGAATACTTTTGCCAAGTTCGGTGTACCCAGAGTATTAATCTGTGATTGAGGGACACATTTCTGCAACAGGTATTTGGAAAGACTGCTAGAAAATATAATGTTAAACATAAAGTGTCAACATCATATCATCCTCAGACATGTGGTCATGTTGAAATATCGAACAAACAACTAAAGCAAATTCTGGAGAACAACTTTCAAAACACATTTAGGTTTCTCTCTGTACCAACTCGTGTATGGTAAAGCATGACATCTCCTTGTAGAACTGGAGCATAAAGTGTATTAGGCGGTAAAATTCCTCAATTTTGATGAGAAGTTAGCTGGGAGGAAGAGATCATTGAAATTGGATGAATTGGAGGAGATGCGGTTATCGGCGTATGAAAATGCGTTAATTTACAAGGAAATGACCAAAAGATATAATGAAAAAAGCTTGTAAGGCGATAATTTCAAGTCGGCCAACAAGTATTATTATTCAATTAAAGATTGCGATTGTTTTCAGGAAAACTAAAATCCAAGTGGTCTGGACCGTTTTTTGTCACAGAAGTTTGCCAAAGTGGTGCCATTGAAATTCAAGATCCTGGTGATATGAGGAGATTTAAAATGAATGGACAATGACTATAGAAAGATTTGATTTTATTAAAAAGAACGTGAACATGCATTTATAAAATAATAATGCTTGCTTCTGAATGATGGATTAGAGTCTGATGATGATCAGAAGTCACTATGATCAGAGACTCTAAAGTAGCTTCTGATGAATAGTAGTCTTTGAAGCATCGCAGTCTCTGATGCTTAGAAACTGATATTTTTTCTCTCATAACATGTAAGTGGAAAATCTTTTTAATTTCTTTTAACACTTGTCCCACTTATGTATCACAAAAATGAAAGGTTTTTTAACATGGGTATTAATTGTTAGGTAATAGTCGTTGGATAATGATGAATTGCTGTTAATATTGTATCTTGTGACTCCTTTGTCATTAAGTTTTGTTTTAATCAAAATTGAAAATATATTTTCACTCAAAGCACTTAAAATCTCAGAACTCACACACTTCTCTCTCACTTCACAACCCACGCTTTCATTCTCAAACGTTCTCAGAAAAACAACTCATTTTTCAAAAACCTCTTTTAAAATCCTAAACCTCATTTCAATGGCGTCTTCTTCTCAACAAGCTCCCATGGAAGTAGAATCTGGAAAGGGTTTTCACATCAAACTTAGAATAATGAAGTTCATAAAGAATGAACTAAAGTTGATTCTTGAGAAAATAGTTGATTTTGAATCTTACAGTGTAAGTGGGTATCCTCTGAGAGAGTATTTTGAAGTTCAAGGATGGATGTTTTACTTCGAAATGCCCAATGAACCCACTTACCCCTATCTTGTCAAGGATTTTTAGGTTAGGGCAGAAGTTTTTGATGAAGTTGTTGTTGCTTCAGAGGAAAGGCAGAAGATTGCTGAAGATGAAGCAAACACAGGGAAGAGTATAATTGAAATAATACTTAAGGAGTTTATGGAAGTTGAGATTAAACCTGTGATGGGAGTTAAAGTAACCATCACTCAAAGCCTCATTGCTTAACTCATCAATGCGAAAAATGAAGGAAGTTGTATTCTGAACACCAAAGAAAGTGGCAAAGAGGAGCTCGAGTTCGGCATACGCAGTAGTTGATAGTGTTTATAGTTTGGATTTATGTCCGGTTGTATTTTATTTTTACTTATTTCGACTTCATCGTATATTTCAACTTTATTGTGTATGTTATGATAACTTGTTTTGACTCTGTATTTATATATGTCATTTTTTGCATATCGGTTGTATGGTTTAATGTTCATCACATAACATGGGTTTTAACATTTATAAATCATCTTTTTCATTTGAGTAACCATAAAACTAACTCAATTTGTATTATTTTGACGGGTTACAGAGATGCATCTCCGTAAATCCATCTTCATATCAATAAATGTTTAAAATGGGTCTTTCATAGAGTGATGCATGGGATGTGCTTTGAAATATTTCGAAGATACATCTTCGAATTCATGTTTACAAAATATATCGTTGTGGCTCAGTGGGATGTATGAGATGTGTTTTAAAATATTTTGGAGATGCATCTCCTAATCAGTTGTAATATTTTGACTTAAGATAAAAGTGCGTTCGAAGATACATTTTTAGAATCTAAAAAATATCTTGGATTTTCCATAAAATATTTTTTCACTCTATAGGATGGGATAAAAAATCCCCAAAACATAATTGTCTACGACATAATAATTTTTTAAAATTCTTGCCATACAAACAAATATAAGTTGGAGAAAAAAGAGTACATCTTAAATGAAAAAAAAAAGCCAATACAGAGATGAAAAATATTTTTTTCTCTATTAACCTTTCAGAAACAATAAATTATGAAACATCATTGGATGAAGTGTTTGAGGTTGCAATCAACATTAAATGAACTTGGTTTAATCAATTTCTTCCAATTTATAATTGTTTTATTCAGTTATAAATTGAGAGTTTATAAAAAAGTTAAACATTACCAACGCCAGTAGTTATTAGTTATACATGTATGGTTAGATTCCGCAATTCCTCATTAAAAATTTGTACCTTTTTATTAGTTTTTTATTTATTTAAATTAAATTAATTATATGTATTTTAAAAGATATAATAGTACTTCTCCATCCTAAAATAAGTATCGTATTTGAACATTTCACGGATTAAAATTTAAAGAGTGTAATAAATAAAAGAGAAGAAAGATCAATTTTACCATATTATTTTTTTACCTATTAGTGCATTCAATTATCATAAATACTAAATAAAAGAATAGTAAGTTAAAAATTATATAAATAGTATTAATTAAAGAGTATAATCGAAAGAAAATATAAATTATATTAAAGATTAAAAATGACATTTATTTTTAGGCAAGACAACAGGAGGGGATGATTTTTATCTCTCCAAACCTAAATCCAAATCCCCAAACAATCTGCTTCAAACGGATTCGAGTTGGGTTCGGGTATCCTCGCCTCCGCCACCATTTATTTAGTAAAATTAATTTTTTCCAAAATAAAATTACATTAAAATAAAACATTCTAAAAAAATTTCATACATTCATTTCAAATATTTTAAATAATAAATTCAAATTAAAATATCACAACATTGATCACATATTTAATATTTTAAATAATAAAAAATAAATAACAATATATATAATGAAATAAATTGGGCAGATTCAGAGACAGGTACTAGTGTCCTCATTATCCGACTCATCCCCATATTTTATAATAAAAAAAAATCTAAACCCAAACTCAGTTAAAGCGAGTTTTCCCCGTCAACTTCGGGACGGATTCGACTGAATACCCCAGAGATACGGATTATGTTGTCATGCCTACTTAATTTGAAATAATTATTTATTATAAATGTAACATTTATTTTTAGGACGGAGAACTCCTTTATAATTACATATTAATATTATAAAAATAATATAAAATAATATATTTGAATTAATACACAATATATAATATATTAAAAATTAAAATTACAAAAATAAACAATCAACTATGTTTAAAAGAAATAAATAATTAAATTAAATAGATAAATATTACTAATACAAATTAAAAATCCACAATAATAAATAAAAAATTAAATATTAAAATATATAAATTTGAATCAATTTAGAAAAATGAATCCAAAATCCAATTCATGAGAAGTAGTTTTCATAAGAGAATCCAAACATTCAAAACTATTCAATATTTTAAAATCGATTTGCGGTTTTTATAACAGCTACTTTTAAACCCCAGTACTTCCTTGAAAACCACACCCTCCATATTTACAGATTCGGTTTTTCTCGCATCTGGTAAATAAATATAGACAAAACAGACGATAGCAATTTTCTAGAAACAAGGTCCCAACAAACTTGCCATTACGATTAGCATGATAGATGGCAAAAAAACTCAGCTTAGGAACAACATTCTTGCAAATAGGTGAGAACATAGCCGCGAAACAACCTTCGATGAATAAGTCCTAGGATGAAACTCCCACTATCACTTCTGGTGGGATATACATTGCTGAAAACGAATAAATACAGTGGGATTCAGTACTACGGCAGATGTCCAATACAATACAAATTCAAATTATCACACCGCAAACCATCCAAAGTAGATAAAGTTTTCATGATCGCGTCTGACTCCAAACCCTTGTCACATTGCCTGTCAAATGCACAAGAATCTTAGACATTTAAGATTCATTCAATTAGATTCACATGGGAAAGCAAACTAATACTTTCTGACTGCATTTAACCTTCATACTTCATCTTTTATTTATCTTGCAAGGGGAAGAAAGTACAATCAAATCTAAAACTCAAAGAAAACCTAATTATTGCCTAATAATAATAATAATAATAGCTTACTTGGTTGTTTACACTACTGATTTTGGATCCAGAGATCCTGCAGTACTCCCTTCACCTGTCATCATATTATTCGGATCCTATACATAGAAAAATAATAATTAGTGGTCCGCAAGATAAACTAAAAATAGGAAGTGAGGTTGTAAAACATCTACCTCCATTCCCCATTTGATATAATCTGGGGATTCACAGGCTTTATATTCATCAACCAAACTCTCAATTATGTCCCTTGATTCATCAAACTCGGAGAGGTCATTATCCTGTTCAATTGTTATCGGTGGCATCAGATGAAATGACGAGTATCTGATGATGATTCTACCAGCCAAGTACAGAACAGATGCAGCATCTGCGTGCGAAAGATTGATACAAAATTGAAACACTTACTGCAAACATTTGGAACTTCCGGTAGTTGTCTAAAAAGGCTTGTTTCCTTCTCAACTTATCGTACTGGCTCAGACATTTACTGAAAAGGTGGCGGATGCTAGTATGGCTAGCCAGCATAAGACCACTGACCTAATAAACACAGAAGCACACAGGTTATTACCGACTTACTTGATTATCCAATCTCAGAATAATAACCATTCCTAAAGAGATGTTAAACCATCTCCAATGCAATCAGATGTAATACAGAAAAATAAGATAATCATAAAAACTAAGACTGAAAAACAATATTTAGTCCTACCCTGTGTGCAGTTTGAACATATGGTGATTTCCTGGATAGAGCAACCTACCAGAAAAGAAGAAAAAAAAGATAAAATTGTCTTAAAAGTAAATGTAAAAAGAGAGAAAAGGATGCAGCTGCAGTAACTTTAAATTGATTTTCCACAGAACACAGACCTGAATACTTGCAGGACCCCATTCGATAAAGTTAACTAGCTTTCTTTCGCGTATCCTCTGCAAACTTTCATGAACCTAAATCCATAGTGAACAAATCACAATATAGTTTAGCACAGTTAAAATATTTACATATTAGATACACAATACGAATATCATAAGTCAATCTAAGCAAGCTGCAACACAACTGAAAATGTATGTAGATTTGATATATTGAAAACGACTAGGAAAGCTACAGCAACATCATTTGAAGATTTAATTATAATTTTTCAAGGTTTTGGCTTGAGTATAAAATTCCTTTTATGTGAAAGCAAAATATCTAAGGTTAAATAAAAGGAATCGGATCTTCACACAGGCACATTAGTAGAAGCTAATAAGCGTTATTGATTCATTATTGAAAGAAAACATTCTCTAATAAAATCACTGCAAAGTCAAATGACCACTAAACAAACGGATGGTAAGTATGCTTTTATAACTCAGTTTCAATTAACTAATGGAAAACTCCATAAGTATCATCAACGCTATGTAACTATCGTCATTACCTGAGTTGGGTCAACCTCCCCTTGGATGATATTCAGAATTGATATATATTTTGCTTGGCTGGCATCTTTGGTCCTTGCGTAAGAAGAGACCATAATATTCTTTGCCTGCCAGGAATATAAAAATCAGCTGATCACATAGTCATTCAATTTGAAGATTAACTGTTTAAGCAATCTACCTGCAGAAGTCTTCTCATGACATCAAGCACAGTGGTCTTACGAATTACATTAGCCTGCAAAGAATATCAACAAATTTTTAAATGTTTTCCTGAAAGTGTAATAGGAAAAATCACATTTTTGAAGTGACATGCATATCGCAATAAGATTATGGAAGAATTATAAAATGGGGCAGAGAGAGATGAATTAATATTTTCTCTGTAGATTGCTTCCAGTTCAACAAAACAACAAAAATCTTCACAGGACAACAAATTTAGGAAAAATCTTGATGCTCTAAATGTCATTTTATGGGGAAAAGGACACAAAGATCTCACCTGACGTTCCACTGTCAAAGGCGTATATCCTGTCATTAGAAAATGGCATCTTGGTGTTGGAATCAGAGAGGCAAGAAGACCAACCAAGTCATTATTCATGTATCCTGGATAACGAAGAGTGGTTGTGCTGGCAGACATCACAGTAGAAACTAGGGAATTTGTTTGAGCAAATGTAGGATTTGATAAATGAAGTCGTTCCACAGCAATTCTATTTAGTGCAGTATTGTCGAGAACCACGACACAATCAGCATTTAGAGTCAGCCGCTTGAGTGTCAAAAGAGAATTGTATGGTTGGACCACCACATCACTTGTCTCCATTTGGTTAGGAAATACACTGTATGTCTGGACCAATTTTTTGCTGTAGCGGTCATTCAGAGTCTCCAACAGGTATGAGCCCATACCTGCATAAAAATTTAAGGAATAACAATTAATGTACAAGTAATATTTGCAAAACAAAATTAATAACACACAGGTGAGAAATATTTGAGCAATCTCCGAGGCATTATCCCAGACATTATCTGTTACACACAACTTTAATATGAGATAAGCTAAAGAGCACTCCTGTTCAATTTCCTCTCTGAAGTGTATGATTAATTTAATATTCAACTGAATTTGTACTTTGTATCAGGTGCAAATTCAATCAATAATTTCAGCAATTTGTGGCTTATTCAGATGCACCGTCTAAGCAAGTTATTAATAAGCAAACGAAGAAACTCAGGATGTTCTAAGGCATAGATTATGAAAAGAAGAAGAAGAAAGAAACCTGAGCCTGTTCCTCCAGCAATTGAATGACATAGAACAAAACCCTCAAGACTGTCACTACCATCTGCTTCTCTGTCAATCATATCCATTATGTCTTCTTCAACATTCTTTCCCTGATCAGATATTAACAACCACACTAACAATGACTTTGCATTCCAATAAGGTAAGACATCACTTATAGGACATCACACATCAAAAACTTCACTTACATTTTAAAATAGTTGACAAAGACTCATACGAACTGACTTATCAGGACTATAATGTGCAAAGTCATCTAAAAAACACAAATCAGACCATCAGAGGCTTTTCTAGTTCTATAATGAATATTTTTCATGAGAAGCATTATTTTTCAATAGTTACTGCTAGTTGTTGAAATTGAAATCCATTACAACAGCATGTACTGCAGCATTGTGTACTGGATTAAGTTTGTAATGAAGACAAAAGTTACTGTTTTGTTGAATATGAGCAATCAAGCCAACTCCCGGTGTATAAACAAAGGAGGAAAAAGCAACCAATTTACAAGCAAAAGACACTGGAGTCTGCGTGCATGAAGGAGAATCAGAAGAGAAGTAGAAGAAGAAAGAAGGAAGAAACCAAGAGGAGAACGTTTAGAGAGGAAGAATAATGATTCTCACATAATCCACACCCTCTCTAATTTCTATCCCTTCTCTTATACACCCTTACCCATATTCCTTCCCTAGATTTCAGGAATTATAACTAATGTTTGTCTTATCTGTCCATGCACTACTAATTTAGTTGACTTGTTATTTTCATAGAATGTTTTATAACTTGATATTGATGCACATAGCCAGAACTAGAAGCAGAAAACCATCACATTCTAAAAACCCAGTCATGAGACTTATGCTATGAGTTGCTAACATTGACAACCGTGTCAACTCACAATCATCATGAATGTCTTTGCCAGTAATCAAGCACGCATACATTTAAACTTTATCTTTATGAATGTACAATAGCAAACAAATGAAGCACCAAAATCACTAACACTGCACACATGCTAAACCTTTACCCTATGTCTGTGGTGTCATACTCATACCATGAGTTAGTCAACAATGACACTAAATTCACAATTAGTAATCAGCAGAGAAAACAGTATCTTCGGAATCGGAAGTAAAGTAACAAACTTTTTAAGAAAATGACATAGAAACCCTGAATACAAAATAGTCTGGTGACAAACCTGATCATATCCACTAGCCCAATTGTTTCCTGCACCACCTCCATGATCAGAAACAAAGATGTTCTCATGATTGTACAGATTTCGATAATCACTATTTTGAATCCCATTAATAACTCTAGGCTCCAAATCAATCAATAGAGCACGCGGTATATAATGCTGATCATCAGCTTGATAAAAGAACACGTCTTTCCTATCTCCTCCCTACACCATTTTTCACCAAAAACAAATACAGTAATCAACAAGTTGTTTCATTTTAGTTCATAGTTAAATTAAACATGGGTAATTTAGTGAAAATCAAAAATCTTGCTACAAAATTGAAAAGAGAGACCTGAGTAGCGAAGTCTTCGAGGATGCCGTCTTTGCTGATGCCATGTTCGAGACAAAGCTGCTTCCAGAATTCCATACCGATCTGGTTCCCGCATTGTCCTACCTGAAGAGTGATTATCTCTCTCGGCATTTTTTGCTCTTCTTTATCGGAGTAACTAGGGTTTCGTGGCGAGGGAAAACCCTATTTTGAACTGACAATACTAAGTGTGTAGCAATAATAATGAGAGTGAAAAGGGAAAATTGGTGATTTTGTTTTGGTTTGTGGATGCTTCAAGAACACTCGCTCACTCTCACGTTCACTAATCATTCATCCACCACCACCATTCTCTACTTTTGAACCGCCAAATTGCAATGTGTGTTTTCTCTTTTCTTTTTCCTTTTTCTTTTTGCCCTTCTATTATACCCTTTTCTACTTTCTCTCTCTTTTTATTTTTATTTTTATTTTTAGAAACAATGGAAAATGATATCACCTACCTTAACTAAGAATGCTATAGGTTAAGATTACTCTTAACACAATCTTTATTTACACTAACCAATGTTCTTTTCTTGAATTTACTAATTCAAACTTAATTGAGCAATCACATTCATCACTTTGGCCATATGATAGTTTTCTTTATTTAATGGGTGTTGCTAAAATCCTCAATCCAACACATTCCCTTCATATTTGAAAGTTTCGTCTCTCTCCTCACACCAATATAATCCTTTCTCTTTCGTCGATTTTTCTCAACTTGTAGAGCGGCTATATTGCCTTCATCCAGATTCAGCATGTTGTCATTTTCATGAGGTAAAATCTTCGGTTAACTCATAAATTTCTGAGTCTCCTTCATTTCGTGTTTGGTTGTTTGAAATCGTATTTAGACATGAAATAGATGAAGAGATTATATGTGCAAAGTTTTTGCTGCTCTGTCAGGATTTGGAGTTGATGGTGGTGAAGTTGGATTTGATAAAAATGGTAGTTTGGTTTAGGACTTGCAGTTGATGGTGATGAAGTTTGATTTGTTTTTGTTTTTTTTTTAATAGATCCGGATCTTAGAATTTGAGATGTGTTATTTTGATAAACATTTTTAGTATCATTTTGACAAGTATTGGTGTTTGTTATAGTTATGTCTGTAATGCTGACTTCGACTTCAAATATTTGACATTTACTTATAGGGTCCGTAAGAATTTAAAGATGTGTGAGTACTCTCTTTGTCAAGTTGGTCATAATGATGGTGAAATCTTGATACAATATGTGAAACTGGTTTGGAAGAATCATTATGAGAAAGATAGATCATCAGTCTATTTTGAATGGGCACCCTCAAAACATGTAACAACACGTTCATTCGAATTGGAAGAAACTGAAATGTTGTCTTAAAACTTGTAAAGTGTTCAGTTTTTCAGCAATAAAAGATAACATGTAACGTCCTCTACAGTTATGTTCTTGCAGCATATGTTAGTATTTTTGGAAAACAAAAGATGATGATAATGAAGGTGGAAATCATTAAACTATGGTTTGTCTGTCTCTCTTACTTAGGATCATTGTTTTCGAAATGACACAAATTGTTTATTGAGTACTTCAAGATTGTAATTGAATATACAAGGACATGGGGGGGAAATATCATACATGTCAAACAATAATGTATTCGAATATAATAATGACACGCATTATTTTTTAACTTGTGAAACTGGTGAATTGAGACTCATTCACTCTATGTAATTGTCTATAAACAGGAGCAACGATTTTGTCTTATGGTTTGTGCAAGATAACATGTTTGCCAGCAATAAAAGATAAAATGTAACGTCATTTTTAACTATGTTCTTGCAACATATTTTAGTATTATTTGAGAAACATCAGATGATGAGAATGAAGATGGAAATGATTAAACTCAGGTTTTCCTTTCTATCTTTCTTAAGGTCATTGTTTTTCAATTGACTGTATATTATTTATTGAATACTTCAAGATTGTTATTGAATACAAAATGATATGGACAAACAAAAGACTTAACTTGTCAAACAAGAATTTAATTGAATACATAATGACACAAATTCCTTTAGTTCTGTTAATCTTGGATATATTTTTGTTTTTAATGTATGTGAATTCTCTAGGTAGTTGGTAAAAAGAAAATTTGTCAAGGGAAACTTCGGAAAATAAGAATTTATAAGTAAAAGTTTTGGAGATGTTCAAATTTTGAAAACATGATAGGTGCAATATTGTTTGGGTTTGAAGCTTTGGATGATTCTGACCACCTGGTGTAAATTGTCTCTTTTGAAGAATGACCTCAAATTGACAAAGAGTGTGATGAGAGGATGAAGAGGAAAGACAATATATATTAAGTAGCATAACAATTTTAGTAATCTCTACATTTATATAAGGCATAGATATGTCTGCTCCGACAATTGATAATTTCATGTATGACGTTCGTCTTTTGTGGCTTAAACCAATAAAAAATTTGTTGGTTTTGTTTGAGGAGTTGTTAGCCAGCAAATTTCGACTATGCAAAAGAGGAAATTCAAAGTAAGAAGTCTGGAATCACGAAGTGTCGAGAAGAGTGAACATGGTCGAAGGGGTTCGACAGACAAGACGGACATGGAACACAAGCCAAGTCGAAACAGGTCCGACAGATAAAAAATATGCAGGTCGAAGTCGAAGTAGATGACAGTTTACGCGGGTAAGATTTGAAAATAGCAAGAACGTGGGAAGTTATAAAGGAAGTGGGTAGACACGTGTCAAGATATTAATCATCAAGAGTGAAATAGTAGTTAATTTTATTTCTTATTTAAGCAAAGTTCATTGTTAGTTTAAGAGGTCGCATTTGTAACATTGTAGAGGAAAAACACTCAAAGTATCAAGAATTTAGTGAAAAGAGTTTATTTCTACAAAAATGTAGGCTTGCGTCCACATTTACCTTCAAGCAATTTAAATTACTAAGTCTTTTTATCTGCTTTGCCATTTACGGTTTATCTTGTCTTTCGTTCATCTATTTTAATTGCACCTTTTACAAGCATTTATTGTCTACCATTTTCTTAATCTAAACATTTAAACAAAACATCCCATAAACTTAACACTTAGTCTAGGATTTTGTAGCCGATCTTGCAAGTAAACCTTAATAGGAGGCTAGAGATTGTTCGCGTGAAAACACGTGCAAACAAATTAGCACACCTGGTGGGACCCATTTTATTAAGTATATGCAATTATGTAGTGGTAAAATGGTAACACCACGTCCAAATCCAAACGAAGAATCGTCTTCGGGAGGAAGTACAGTTGTCTCACAAACAACTGATGTTGGACTGGCACCGTGTCTACGGTTTCAACTGCACATAGTGGACCAATATTGACACCATGTCAGCCTGAGACTCCAAGGCTGACGATGATGGGAACTTCATCGCAATATATGCCCAGTTTCACAATGCCCATGCATCGAACCTTAGGAATGCCAACCGAATTTATGGCAAGTATACATAATAGCAATTCGACATTTGGTGAAAATCCATTGTCACCATCCCACCCTACCATGGGTTAGGACCTTTGGCAAACCAATTCATTCGACCCCCAAGTTCGAAAGACTCCCCCACCTTCACCTAGGCCGAAAACCCCAGTCCGACATGAGGAGTTGTTCGGCGAAACAATCGACCAAGAACACACAGTGGTCGAACCAATAGACGGGGTGGCCTAACGGCCTCCCATTGTGTTAGTCAATAGAAATCAAGATCCTGACCATGTGGTCAGGCAGGTTCAACAAGATGCAATGGCTGAGGAACAAAATTTAGAGGCCATTGTCGAATGAATCATGGTTCGACATGGGGTAAACCCAGGCCTTCAAAGGCCAACGTATTCGTCTCCATTACTAGATTTTGTTTTACAAACAAAATTACCTAGGGGATGGAAGGTTCCAAAGTTCACCAAGTTCTCTGAAGACATTGAAGAGTCCATTGTCGAACATGTTGCTAGATATCAAACCGAAGCTGGTGACATAGTAAACAATGAGGACTTGAAAATGAAATATTTCCCAAGTTCCCTCACAAAGAATGTGTTCACCTAGTTTATGATGTTACCTCCACAATCTGCTCATACGTGGACGCAATTAGAGACATTGTTCCATGAGCAGTTCTACATGGGATAGTCAAAAATAAGTTTGAAAGAACTGGCTAGCGTCAAACGAAAGACCATTGAGTCAGTCGATCCATATCTCAATAGGTTTAGACTTTTAAAAGCAAGATGTTTTACTGAGGTCCCTGAGCACGAATTAGTCAAAATAGTTGCAGGCGGTTTAGACTATTCTATGAGGAAAAAGTTAGACACATAATATCTTAGGGATATGGCATAATTAGCTGATAGAGTTCGATAGATCGAACGCTTGAAAGCTGAAAAACCCAAAACCGGTACATACCATAAGAAAGAGAAAGTGTCTTATGTAGCAGATGATGAATACTCTTATGACGATGAAGAGCTTGTCGATGAAAGCGAGGTCAATGTGGCTGAGCTCAAGTCAGGACCTCCTTACACGTGTAAATTGTTGAAACCATCAAACGGGAAAAGTCACGTCGAAACAGAGAAAACAGATAAATACGTTGCTAAAACTTACACTTTCGATATGTCTAAATGTGACGTGATACTCAATTTGTTAGTTAAAGATGGTCAAATTATTATTCCTCAAGGTTTGAAAGATCCCCCATTATAGCAGAAAAAGAAAATGGGATTCTGTAAGTTCCATAATTTTCTTGGTCATAAAACATCTCAATGTGTTCTTTTCATGGATTTGGTGCATAAAGCTTCGAAGGAAGGCATGCTTCGATTTGCCGAAAGACCAAAGATGCAAGTAGACACGGATCCTTTAAAGGTCGAAGAAGCCTTATATGCGAGCTTTTCGAATGCATGATGGTTGAGACTACTAATGGTCTCAACGAGTCCTTGGCTGCAGAATCTTTTGAATGCATGATGGTTGAAACTACTGATGGTTTCGGGAAAAAGACTAAAGACGAATTAGAGGCAGTTTATCCTCAAACTAGAGAAGACTTGACTAATTTCTAGGAGAAATGCAGAGTGAGTGGGTCGAAGGAGGTGCTATGTCCAAGGTGCAATATTGTTTTCGATGAGAAAGACGCTGAAAAGTATGAAACTAACAAGAAGAAGGCACTGAAAGAGGAAAAGCTTAACATCCTAAGGTTTGTGTTCGACAAAAGGGAGGAACCTCATCAAAATGAAAAGTACAAAAGGAAATTCCAACAGCCTCGACCAAAGACCTTTCGTCCTCCGTTGGATATCCCACAAGAGAAGTGGGTGGAACCTGTGAATTAGAAGGGGAGCAAAAGGCCAAAGTGGAAAGTGCTTGATCTGGAGAAAGAAGCAAAGACTTCAGAGAAGAGGGTCGAACCCAGAGGTTATGTGGTTTCCCTTAATTATAAAGGTAAAAACCCTATGACAAGAACGCAATTGAGGCGTTATCAGAGAAATAAGAAAGTTGGGAAAGAGGCTTCGACTTCATAGATGAAACATGTTGAAACCTCTGAACAGAAAAGACAATATCCAAAAGGAATGTGGGTTGAAAAAGGGAAAATCGTGGCGAACTAGACAACGACCATGACCATGGATTCTTCAGGAGAGAAAGGAATAATATTAACCCAAAACATAAAATGCACATCTCTGGTCGAGGATAGGAAAGAACCTAAATACACTCCTCAGTCGAATGAGGAGGAACCTGAATATTCTCCTCAGTCGGATGAGGAAGAACCTGAGTATTCCCCCTAGTCTGATGAAGAATACGATCTGTCACCAAATGTCGGTATGTATGATGATACTTATGGTGAAGATTTTGTCGTCAACTATGGCATCATATCAGTATTGCCTGTCGAATATGATATGGTATCGGAAGTCTCTAAAGCAGATGGGGATTTTGTACCAGATGAAGCTGCTGAAGACAAACCATTATGCTACTGTATTATGAACAGTGGTGTGGTGGAGGAACAAAAGGCTATGTTTGAAAAGCCTAGTGCAGGAATGATGTATCATTTGAAACCATTGTTCATAAGAGCAAAGGTCGACGGAGTAGTAGTGAATAAAGTGTTCGTGGATGGAGGATCAACTGTCAACTTAATGCCTCATACTTTGTTTAAGAAAATGGGAAAATGTGATGTTGATCTCCGACAACACAACATGGTTTTATCTAGTTATGAAGGAAAAACCAGTAACATTCTTGGGGTTATCCAAGTCGAACTAGTCGTTGGTACAACCACGCGGTTGACACTTTTCATGGTGATAAACTCTAAAGCGAATTTCAACTTGCTCTTAGGACGAGAATGGATCCATGGAATATGGACAATACCATCAACCTTACACCAAAGGTTAATTATCTGGAGGAAAGATGGCATTGTTGAGAATATCGAAGTTGATCAGAGTTATTACAAGATCGAAGAGGCCAAAGGCGCGAAGAAATCCTTCGACCAACATTTGGCGAATATCGCACCCTGTGATGATTAATCAGGATCATACACTTCTGTCAACATAAGTTGTGTCCTGAACCTAGATCCTGATTATGGATTTATCTGGGATGCTGAAGAGGTAATGGAGCCTAAAGTAGTAAATCCACTTACAGGGTGGTCTGTAGTCGATGAAGATGACTACTGAGTCAGAAAGTTTGGCTCAAATTTCGGCCTATATGGCTGAGAATAAAATAAAATCGACATTAGAAGCTGAGAAACTACAAAATTTGGCTATCGAAGCCAAAGTCGAAGAATGTGAAGATGGCCAACAAGGCCAAACAACAACTTCAGAATGTCGGAGGCTAAATTACATTTATGACAATGAGCCTTTGGGGTTTGAGAAAGACCCATCAAATGAGTTACAGAGAAGGAAAACGCAAGACCCACTCAAGGAGATAGCCTAGGAGATGAGGTCATAAAAAGACCAACTTATATAAACACTAAAGTTGGGTCGAAGATGAATGCTAAACTAATCGAAGTATTGAAAGAGTAAAGAGATTTTTTTGCCTGGGACTATGGAGAAATGCATGACCTAAATCAAAGCGTATTAGAACATTGATTGCATATTCAGCCAGGAAAACAACCAGTAAAGCAGCATCCTCGAAGGTTTGCTCCAGAAATCACATTGAAGATTAAGCAGGAGATCGAGAGACTGCTCAAAAGTCGGTTCATCAGTACTGCAAGGTACGTCGAATGGTTAGCCAACATAGTACCTGTTATCAAGAAAAATGGAACACTTAGAGTCTGCATAGATTTCAGAGACTTAAACAATGCAACTCCAAAAGATAAGTATTTGATGTTAGTGTTAGAAATGCTAGTCGATTCAGCCGCAGGTTTCAAATACTTGAGTATGCTTGATGGTTATTCTGCCTATAATCAGATTCTGATAGCAGAAGATGATGTTCCCAAGACGACGTTTTGATGCCCTAGAGCTTTGGGAACATACGAATGGGTTGTGATGCCGTTTGGTTTAAAAAACACCAAAGCAACCTATCAAAGAGCCATGAATGCCATATTCCATGATCTTATTGAAAAATTTATACAGGTATACATTGATGATATTGTGATAAAGTCTTCATCTGAAAATGGTCATTTAGACCATCTTCGACGCTCATTTGAGAGGATGAGAAAATACGAATTAAAAATGAATCCATTAAAAATGTGCTTTTGGTGTACATGAAAGAGACTTCTTGGGTTTCGTGGTGCACAAAAAAGGCATCGAGATCAACCAAAACAAAACAAAAGCAATTTTGGATCTCAAGTCTCATTCGACAAAGAAACAACTCCAGTCTTTGTTAGGGAATATAAACTTCTTGAGAAGATTTATATCAAATCTAAATGGAAAGATGAAGTTTTTCTCGCTATTTCTCAAGATCAAGAAGGAAAGTGATTTTCACTGAGAACGAGAGCAACATGAGGCTTTCAACGCCATCAAAGAGTACCTCATAAAGCCTCACATTTTATTGCACCTAGTATGAATAAGAATATGAGGTTATATATTACTGCGGCGGTGTATACGTGCGTTTTCGACGCCATGAGATTTGGTGTACAAAATGACTGTTTCGACAAAATGGTGGCTCGACACTTCGACAAAAATGGAAGCTTTGATATTTCGACATGATATGTGCAGCTAGAAAAGTACTTTGACAAGACATGGAAGACATTGCAGTATCTTGATAATTCGACAAAAAAATCCTAAAGGAAGACGTCGTTTCGACTTAAAGTGTAAATTTGAATTTAAAAAGTTGTAACGTTTGACAGAAGACGCGTGGAAGCATCTGGCGAAAAGATGAAAGCCGTTCGTCACAGTTTTAGGATTTAACCGTTAGTGACAGTTATGTTATTTGTATATAAATAGGGTAGTTGTTATCAGAAAAAGGGTGTGAAGAATTACTTATACAAAATTCCTGAAAACGCTCCAAGTACCCGTGTGAGAGAAAAGAGTCATATTTGGAAAATGTATGTGTAAACAAACACCAATTTCTTCAAAGTTTATTTTATAAAGTTTAAAGTTCTTTACAAATCTCTTTTATGTTTTCCAGTCATTTATCTTTCTGCACTTTATCCTTTTCGACATTTTACATTTCATCAGTTATTTTCCGCCATTTACTTTATCTTGTTAAGTTTACATCAACTTGACGTTTTGGTCAACATATTTCGACATAAAACACTTAGAGAACAGAAATGAAAGATATGAAAGTGAGTCTAGACATCTTCAAGACCATCTAGATCTGCACATGTCCTAGGATTTGTGTGGTTGATCCTGCAAGTAACCCAATTCGACAAGTTTTGGTAAACCAGAGGTTGTTCGCCAAAATTCACAGCGAACAAATTGGCACACCCGGTGGGACAGTGCAGAAATCTAGAAATTTAGATAATCACTAATCAAAATTTGTTCTTCATTGTATGAGACTGAGAAGCGGTAAATTAGCCATATCCGAAGTAGAAATACCAAAAAGAACAAGAGTAAGGAAAATGGCGAACCAGCCAAATAATCCAAACGAATCCATCCCAGTATCCAACCCTGTCCCTTCAACAGAAGGCAATATAGGATCGGTCCCTGTGTCAGAGGCTGTACCTTCGTCAATAGGGTCGATACCAGCGGTTTCGATGTCGCAAAACGCGCCTAGTTCGTCCTTCAGGGCACAACAAATGCCCGTTGGGACACCCCCTCCTGTGGGGAACACTTCTAGGCCTTTTTTAACAAATTTCACCTTGCCTCCGCCTGGTAGGGAACAACCCTTTGGAATGCCAACTTCGGTGATGGCAAATTTACACAATTCCCCGTTAATATATTCGGATTCAATGGCCAACGTGTCTTCACCCTTACAAGGGTCAGGATATGGGGGAAACATGAATAGATTGAATCAACAACAGCTTTACGTGCCGCCGATAACAAATAATTCGGCGCAAGTAATTAGACAGCAGATGGACGAGAGTAATCATGATATGGTCCAAATGTTGACGCAACAAATGGGAGCAGTGTTTAATCCACTAATACAAAACACCACCCAAACAAACCAATTATTGGCGGTGCAGATGACGCGCCTTGCTGATTTCTTTGGAGTCCCTCAAACTCGACACAGAGAACAAGTGATTCATAACCCAGCGGTAACGGTCCAGGAAGAACCTACGATAAACCAGATACCGTTAGACAATCCTCAAATGAACGTCAGAAACCAAGAGGATGTAGTCGAACTGCCTCGTGTCGAAATCCCCATTCCACAAGAGCCTAGAAGGATAGTAATCCAGAGAGGCCAGGACGCGGATGCTGTATTGCAACAACGGATACGGTATAATAATCCGCCTGTCGAAAACAACTTGGCAGCCATGGTCGAAACGATAATGGCACAAAATGGGATGAACATGGGTTTACAAAGGCCTAGTTACGCATCCCCACTATCAGAATACATTCTGCAAGAAGAACTGCCACCAAGATGGAAAGTCCCTAAGTTCACAAAGTTCTGAGGGGACACTAGTGAGTCCACTATAGAACATGTGGCACGTTATCTGATCGAGGCAGGGGAGATAGCCCGTAACGAAAATTTGAAAATAAAATATTTCCCTAGTTCCTTAACAAAAAACGCGTTTACTTGGTTTACATCTTTGCCTGCAAACTCAGTATATACGTGGACCCAATTAGAGAGGTTGTTCCATGAACAATTCTACATGGGACAAACGAAAATAAGTCTGAAAGAATTAGCCAGTGTCAAGAGAAAACACTCCGAACCAATAGATGATTATTTAAATAGGTTCAGATTGCTAAAGGCTAGATGTTTCACCCCAGTGCCAGAACATGAGTTGGTCGAAATGGCCGCAGGGGGACTAGACTATTCTATAAGGAAGAAACTAGATACCCAGTATCTGAGGGATATGGCACAATTAGCGGATAGAGTGAGACAGGTCGAAAGGTTAAGGGACGAAAAGTTCAGGGCAAATAAGAATAAAAAGGAGAGGATAGCCTACGTAGGGGTTCGCCAAGATGATGAGTTCGACGAAAACGAACCAAGTAGCTTCGACGAACAAGAGATTGACCTAGCAGAACTAAAACAAGGGCCACCTTATTCGTGCAAAGTACTAACTCCGTCGAACGGAAACCCAGTCGAAACCAACGATAAGTTCCCCAAAAGGACTTATACGTTCGACATCACCAAATGTGACGAAATTTTCGATCTGTTGGTTAAAGATGGCCAGTTAATAAAACCACCAGGCGCTAAAGAACCGCCTATGGAACAACAGAAAAAGAGAGGTTTTTGTAAATACCATAATTTTCTGGGCCATAAGACGTCTCGTTGTTTCCTTTTCAGGGATCTCGTTCAAAATGCTATTCGTGACGGAAGGCTGAAGTTTGGTGACAAACCAAAACAACAGATGAAGATCGACTCGAATCCTATGCAAGCAGTCGAAGCCCACTACGCTGAACCATCCGTCGTAAACATGGTGGAGGCCGAAGTTGCTCCTGATGGCAATTTGGAAATGGTGGAAGCCCCTGGAAGTTTCGACGCAAATGTCAACATGGTTGAGATTACTGATGATCTCGCAAGCCAGAAAAGAATAGAAACTACTGAAGGTTTCGACAGGAAGGCCGGTGACAATGCTGTCGAGAAGGTGGAGTTTCGACAAGAGGAGAATTGGGACCGCTTGGGACAGCCAAGTGGGAAATATGATTACCTTGTGAAGTACAGCGCGCCGGCAAGCTCTCAGATCGACATCAACACAATCCAACCAAGCGGTTGGGGAGATGCTTCTTCAGAAAACAATGAGGAAACAGTCGATGCAATTGAGCATGCCCCTAATACGAAGGAGAGGGTTACTGAAGACCCAGCAATTGAAAACAAGGCTGCTGAAAGCCTTGATTCTAACAAAACGAAGAAAGGTGATATCGCCAACTGCGTCAACACCGTGGGGCCTTTCAGTGAAGAAGTCACAAAAATCAAAGCGGAAGCCGCTAACGGTCCTTCGAAGCCCATGATCAGTGGGATTCTGCGTAGGACAATGGAAGACCCCAGAAGGAATTGGAACAAATGCTGTTGCAAACATGGTCCCAGGACCATATCTTGGTGCTGCTGCCCAGAGAAAGAGTTCGACCAGACACCAAAAGGCGTCGAAGGCGAAGAAGAGAGGCTCATCAGGAAGATGAACGAATTAAGCATCGCCGACGAACAAAATGTTGGGGTAAATATGGTAGAAATATCTCAGAAGGACCAGGTCGAAGAGGGCAAAGATCGTCGTCAGAAAGAATACCAAAGGCTGGCGTATCCTAGAGAGGAAGAAAACTTAATGGAATTCATCAAGAGGTGCCAAAGGATGAAAACCAAAGTGATGTTGTGCCCACGCTGCAGCGCAGTTTTCGACAGGAAGGCAACAACCAACCTGGAAGCGGTGGATAAGACCAAGAGGAAAGAGAATTGGGGAACAGTGAGATATGACCCAAGGAGAAGTGATCACCACCAGTGGAGGCACGGAGAGAGACGCCAGAACACCTATAAACCATCTGACAAGGCGACGGACGACAAATGGGTTCAACCCATTAGGGACGCCCAGGGGCAGAAGAAATGGGGGAGGTTTGAGGTTCAGAGAGGCGCGTCGATGGAGGGAAAGAAGGAAATGGAAAAACACAAGCCAAGACCGTACCCTTCAGAGAATTACAAAGGCAAAAATGCCATGTCCAGGTCCCAATGGAGGAGGTTCCAAAGGCAGAAGAGGGCAGAAATAGAGATGGCAAGAAAGAACATGAACGGTCCAGACGAAGTAGAATCTAGCAACAATCGTCAGACAAGGAGCAGGAAAGAGACTCCCCTCCAGATCAATCCTAGCAGAGTTGTCGAATCGGTGGCGTCGAAGGAGAAGATGCAGGAAGATGATGAAGTAACCGACAGTTTTAACTCTGACTTAGACGCATCCTTCAACGTGATTTGCAACGTGGTCTCTGTTCTCCCTAGAGACTATGATAGAGTCATGGAAATTGAGGATGAAGGAGACGAAATGGAAGAAGAAACGATGGCACACAAGCCCGTCTGCTACTACGTGATGAATAACGGATGCGTCGAAGAGCAGAACGCTTTCTTCGAAAGACCAGACGACTCCATGAAAGCGCATTTGAAACCTCTGTTTATAAAAGGGAAGGTGGAAAATGTTGGTGTGAATAAGATACTGGTGGACGGGGGAGCGGCAGTGAATTTGATGCCCCACTACATGCTGAAGAAGATTGGAAAAGACGATTCGGACGCGAAGCCTCACAACATGGTGCTGTCGAATTACGAAGGGAAGATAGGAACAACTATGAGAGTCATCCAAGTGAACTTAACTATAGGAACCATAACAAGGCCTACAATGTTTATAGTCATCGCTTCGAAAGCCAACTACAACCTGCTGCTTGGTAGGGAGTGGATTCACGGCGTGGGAGCTGTACCCTCTTCAATGCACCAGCGGATAGCCATATGGAGGCCAGATGGAATCGTCGAAAACATCGAGGCTGACCAAAGATACTTCATGACCGAGGTGAACGCTGTCAACAACCAAAGCTTCGACAAAAACCTGGCTCATATACCTCCCTGCAGCCCGGCAGAATTCGACTTGAAGACGACAGACAATGCCTATTGTTCCATGTACCTGCATCCAACGCATGGTTTCCAGTGGGATAAAGAAGTGATTGGCGAAACTTACATATGGGGAACCACTCATATAGCGCCGACGGGATGGGATAGTGAATTTGACGATGACGAGTGAACAATCAACGATCGAAAAGATTACGGCTTACATAGCCGAAAACAAATTAAAAGAGGCCCTTGAGGCTGAAGTAAAAAATATGGCTGTCGAAGCCAACCAAGAGAACTCCAACAAACAATGTCCCCAAGAAGACGTTGCGGAAGATCATGTCACCAACCAAATGGGCGGATAGCAACACCAAAAGCTGGACGCCATTTACGACGACGAACCTCTGGGGTTCGAAAAAGATCCAGTGTCAACTAACGAGAAGATGGTGGCGCAGGATCCTTTAGAAGAAATAAACTTAGGAGTGGGGGCAGAACATAGACCAACGTACATAAGCGCAAAAATGGACCCCCGGTTCAAGGTCGAAATAGTCCAGTTGCTGAAAGAGTTCAAAGACTGTTTCGCATGGGATTATGACGAAATGCCCGGTCTCGACAGAAGTCTGGTCGAAATGCAGTTGCCAATAATGGAAGGAAAGAAGCCAGTAAAGCAGACTCCGAGACGCTTCGCACCAGAAATCCTGTCGAAAATAAACGAAGAGGTCGAAAGACTTCTAAGATGCAAGTTCATCCGCACAACCAGGTATGTCGAATGGATTGCAAACATTGTTCCAGTAATTAAGAAAAATGGCAAACTAAGGGTATGTATTGATTTTCGAGACCTAAACTCGGCTACCCCAAAGGATGAATATCCTATGTCAGTGGCAGAAATGCTCATAGATTCTGCAGCCGGCCATGAGTACTTAAGTATGTTAGACGGATACTCTGGCTACAACCAAATTTTTATCGCTGAAGAAGATGTTCCTAAAACGGCTTTCCGTTGTCCTAGAGCCATAGGAACGTACGAATGGGTAGTAATGCCTTTTGGTTTAAAGAACGCTGGAGCGACTTACCAACGCGCCATGAATTCCATCTTTCATGACTTCATCGAAACTTTCATGCAAGTGTATATTGACGATATTGTGATTAAGTCTGTTTCAGGAAAAAATCATATAGATCATCTTCGACAATCCTTTGAAAGGATGAGGAAGTTTGGTTTGAAGATGAACCCACTTAAATGTGCTTTTGGTGTGCAGGCGGGTGATTTCTTAGGCTTTGTGGTCCATAAGAAGGGGATCGAAATAAACGAAAATAAAGCCAAGGCCATAATGGAAGCGAAAGCGCCATCAACCAAAAAGGGGTTGCAGTCTCTGCTAGGGAAAATCAACTTTCTCAGAAGATTCATCTCCAACCTCAGTGGGAAGACGCAAGCTTTCTCTCCTCTACTTCGACTAAAGAAAGAAGACTTCGCAT
Source organism: Lathyrus oleraceus (assembly GCF_024323335.1). Taxonomy (NCBI): domain Eukaryota; kingdom Viridiplantae; phylum Streptophyta; class Magnoliopsida; order Fabales; family Fabaceae; genus Lathyrus; species Lathyrus oleraceus. The sequence continues at coordinate 13,581,776 of NC_066581.1, forward strand.
GGGGGCAAGAACAGCAAGCGGCTTTCGACAAAATCAAGGAGTACCTGGCGAATCCCCCAATCCTGATGTCTCCTTGCAGAAAAAGAAATATGAGATTGTACATTTCGGCATCAGACAAAACATTAGGAAGTATGTTGTGTCAAGAAGATGAGAATGGCGTCGAAAGGGCCATTTATTATCTCAGTAGAGTCCTGAACGATGCCGAAACTAGATATCGCATTATAGAAAAACTATGCCTGTGTGTATATTTCTCTTGTATCAAATTAAAGCATTATATAAAACCTGTCGATGTATATATTTCTTCCCATTTCGACGTAATAAAGTATATGTTATCTAAGTCTATTTTACATAGTCGAATTGGAAAGTGGGCTTTAGCTCTAACGGAATACTCCTTGAAATATCTGCCTTTAAAAGCGGTGAAAGGACAAGTGGTCGCCGATTTCATAGCGGACCACTCTATAAACGAAGATGTGGAATACGTCGAACTAGAACCTTAGAAACTGTACTTCGACGGTTCCAGTCATAAAAATGGAACTGGCGTTGGGATGTTGATTATTTCTCCTGAAAAAATTCCAACAAAATTCAAATACAAAGTTGAAAGTCTGTGTTCAAACAATGAAGCAGAATACGAAGCTTTGATCGCCGGACTTGAAATCTTGTTGAAATTGGGGGCAACGAGAGTCGAAATAATGGGTGATTCCGAACTGGTAATAAAGCAGTTGACGAAAGAGTATAAGTGCGTGAAAGAAAATTTAATCATGTACTTTGTAATAGCCAATAGACTTCTCAAGGTGTTCGACAATGTCGTCTTCAGGCACATTCCTAGGTTGGAGAATCAAGAAGCGAATGATCTTGCTCAACTAGCGTCCGGATACAAAGTGTTGAAGGAAAAGTTAGAAGAAGCCATTGAAGTCAGAAGAAGAGTCGTATCCACCAAGTTGTCCCCATCAGATCTAGAGTCAATAAGATTAGGATACGGTGACGAAGAAAACTTCGAGATATTCAACATAGATGATTCAGGAATAACAGACTGGAGAAAGCCTGTCAAGGATTATCTACAAGACCCAAATCAGAAAGCGGAAAGAAAGATAAAATACAGAGCTTTGAGTTACGTACTTTTGGGAAATGAATTGTTCAAAAAGACTGCAGAAGGAGTTTTGTTGAAATGCCTGAGTGAGGACGAAGCCTACATAGCCTTGTCGAATGTACACAGTGGAGCATGTGGCGCACACCAAGCAGGTCACAAAATGAAGTGGCTATTATTTCGACAAGGAATGTATTGGCCAACAATGCTGAAAGACTGTGTCGAATTCGCAAAAGGTTGTCAGGAATGTCAAGTACATGCAGGCATACCCCACGTCCCTGCAAGTGAGTTGCACTCAATTATAAAACCTTGGCCATTCAGAGGATGGGCGTTGGACTTGATCGGGGAGATTCGACCAGCTTCCTCAAAAGGGCAAAGGTACATTTTGGTTGGGATAGACTATTTCACAAAATGGACTGAAGCTATACCATTGGCGAATGTGGATCAAGAAGCAGTCATAGACTTTATCCAAAAATACATAATTTACAGATTTGGGATACCTGAGACAATAACAACAGATCAAGGATCTGTGTTCACCGGTAAAAACATGCAGAAATTTGCACAAGAAACAGGTTTTAAGCTCCTTATTCGACACCTTACTACGCTCAAGCGAATGGGCAAGTTGAAGCAGCCAACAAGGTAGTGATAAACTTGATTAAGAAGCATGTGGGGAAAAAACCTAGAAATTGGCATAAGACTTTCGATCAAGCCTTGTGGGCTTGTCGAACGTCCCCCAAAGAGGCAACGAATTCGACTCCATTCAAGTTGACTTACGGACATGATGCAGTTTTGCCAGTCGAAATATATCTGCAGTCAGTTAGAGTGCAAAGGCATCATGAAATCCCATCAGATACATATTGGAGTATGATGATGGACGAACTAGTTGATTTAGACGAAGAAAGGCTGCGCGCCCTAGACCTAATAAGAAGACAAAAGAAGAGAGTCGAAAGATTTTACAACAAGAAAGTAAGATTCAAGACCTTCTTAATAGGTGATCTTGTGTGGAAAGTAATCCTTCCTATGGATCGAAAGGATAAATTAATGGGAAAATGGTCTCCTAAATGGGAGGGACCTTTCCAGGTTTTGAGAACATTTTCAAACGGCGCGTACGAAATAGAAGAAATAGAGAAGGATAAGAGAATCCTAAGAATAAATGGCAAGTATTTGAAAAAATATAAGCCTATATTGCAGGAAGTAAAAGTAGTAACAGAATAAGTGCAAAATATAATTGTGATAAGATGGGCCAAATAAAAATGGCATTCAAAAGTTATTACAAAGAAAGCCTCAAAGGGCTGAGAGTTGCTAAATAAATTCGACTAAAAATTAAAATTGGCAAAAGTATCCCTCAAAGTGGCAAACTTCTGCCTCTGGAGTTGGAGTCGATGATCACAAAGACTTTTGTGAGTAGAGAGAGTCTCAATCTCCTGACTAAGTTGATGGGCTTTCTCTGCATGTCGAATACCCACCCTCAATTCTTCGTCAATCTCGCTCTGCTTGGGTTGCTGAATGGATGCCTTACGTTTCTCCTCTTGAGAGATCTTTTCTTGAAGTGCTGCTATCTGTGTTTTCCATTTTTGAATATTGTCATTGCAAGCAGCAACTTCTTCGACATACGTTTCAGAGAGCTTTTGCAATTTTGAAACTTTGTCAGTCGAAGTCGAAACAGCATCCCATTCAGCAGTTTGAGTTTCAGACTTGGAGGAGATTTGATTGGTAAGATCCCTTTGACGATGGAGATCTGCAGTGGCCAAGTCAATGAGAGTCATCAGCTCCATCACAAAACTTCCAATCTCAGCAGAAGCTTCCAGGACATTCACTTGCTTCAGAATTTTCTTAAGACCAATTTGAGCAAGGGAATTTTCTTCCAAGACTTTAAACAAATCGACATCAAGGATTTTCGTTTTGATTTTGGTCAGGAGGTTGCCAAGTGATGGTGCTTCAGAAGTTGCCCCAGAAGTGGTCGAACTACTCTGCGAAGAATCCTGAAAATTAAAACGGGTGCTAAGCATGGCTTTCAGATACTCCAAAGGTCTTTGCACTTTGAGATTCTCAAGCTCCTCGCGAGAAAAACTGGTCGAACCAGTTGATTTGCCACTCCCTTGGGCCCGGTCAGGAGCAGGAGGAGTGTTTCGCGTCGAAGTAGGCTCAACCTCTGTTCGTTTCGACTGGTTGTCCCCATCTCTGGCAGCTCCATCTTCAGGATCATCTTCGACGACAACCTCCATTTCAATATCATCACCCTGAGGTGCAACATGTAATCCTGGATGAGGAGGAGATTCATCTTCAGAAGCTTCACCCACTGTAGTGTCGAATTCTTCTACGGTTTGCATGTCATGGTCACTTGCGGGGATATCTTCCTCTGGCGCTGTTTCCTCCAAAATTTTCTCAGACGTTCCTTCGACAGCCACTTGTTCCTAAAAATAAATTCTAAGATTTAGAAGAAAGATGTAGGAAAGGTAAACATATGCTGTCGAATTGAAAAAATTACCTCAGGAATCTCAGTGTTAAAACCGGATTTCCCACTCCCCGTATCTTTCGACTGAGGCTTGGCAGGAGAAGTACTGGCAGAATCCTTCCTGATTGGGTTGACGATGGACCTTTGGGAAGAAACCTTCGCGAGTTTCTTTTTCTTTTGAGGAGGAGGGACTAACTCTGGAGATTCATCACCAGACTCTTCACTAGGGACTTTATCCTCTTTTCTCTCCTCTTCACTCTTCTTCTTTTGGATTGTTGAGGGTCTTCGACTTACCTAGTCATACAGGCCAAAGCCAGTTAGTTTTGAATAATGGAAGGAAAATAATAAGAAGAGAAAAAGTTTTGTACTTTTGTCGAAGGCTTCTTAGCAGTACTGGGGGACGCTTCGACAGCAGCTTTCTTAGCAGGGATCTTCACGGCTAAGGAAAGAAAGAAAATTCAGAAACAAATATAAGAGATACATGATAAGACAGTTAGAATAACAGAAAGAAAAATCATATTTTTTCTGTGAACACCTTCAAGAATGGTATCTTCCACGCGAACGTGTTCTATTCCAATATGAAGGTGTCCTGGATAGTCTCCCAGATGATACTTAGTCGGAACCACACGCTCAGCAGGTTTTTGATACTTTTGACGAAGAATTTTCATAAAATCCCCACAAAGGAACCAGTCTGGAAGAGGAAAACCAAACGCCACCCCAAAGTCAGCAGTTGGCAAAGGAGGAAACTTTGGTGGATGGCAATTGAAAGCCAGGTCATAGCGCGCCTCTGGTGAAAGATTGGAAGGCAATGACAGTTTTTTAAACTTCTCTGTCAATTTGCGTTTTAATTCAGCCGCTGCTTCTCATATGGTTCGACTAAGATCATCAGGTCTATACGCAGTTTCAAAATATTTTTGAAATTTCTGTATTTCCTTAATATGTCGTTGAATACCTTTTTTGGTCTGATCCTGCACAAAAGCGAAAGCATTTGTCAAATGTGTAGCAAAAGCAGCTACGTCAAAAAATTTGTTGGAATAATAATCCTTCCACCATTCATCAAACTCAGGAGTGCATAAGAATGATGGTCGAAAAATAACTGGTCGAATGTCGAGAGAATCATCAGCTAGTTTCTTCGACAGCTCTTTGCCTTCGTCTTCAGTGTGAAGGGAGTTATAAAAGATGATGGACCCCTTTTTGGGGAATATAGGTTGAGGTTTGATTTGGATTAGACCAAACTGTCTAGAAACAAGGTTGGGTTGATAAACTATCAAAGCAATTTGGTTTTTAGTGGTGTTACGATAAGAAAAAAGGAGCCTAGGGGTCAAGAACGATTCCCAAACATTCAGAAATATGTTTTCGTCCTTTTGCATCTCCAAGGGCAGTTGTTGGGTAAACCACTTAGGTCCGATTTTTCTATCAGCAAAAGGTGCCATGGTCAAAGTAAATTGATGACTTTTAGCAAACATCATAACATAGCTTTTAAAAGCTTGTCGAAGGCTGATTCCTTCATCAGTTGGCGTTAGTAGCACTAATCTTGGCCATTCGACAGTCCTATTGTTTACTTCTTCTTCATCTATTTCTGGTGCTACAGGAAGATTAGCTTCAAAGGTGGCATTGAGCCATAATTGCAAGAGCCAGAAAGGTCCTGATAAGTTGATTTTCCCTTGGGTTTTGGTGTTTTTCAGAAAATGTACGCTCTCACTCAGAGATTCATAAAGGTTCGCCAGAATCATTTCGCTCAAGCATAGTTTCGTGCCTGCATGAAGCTGATTGGCTATGGTGATAAATCTCTTGGCAACTTGAAGAGAGCGAGAACAGAACACATATTTGGACAGCCATAGTGTTAAAAAGGCTATATGTTCGACATCTAAAACTTCAGTGGTACTCTTATCGTGGTAATAGGACATGAATAAGGAGTAGGGTGCAAGGCTAGTCTCGAAAGCAATGGTATCTTCGTTTAAAACAGTAGGGTCGAAATCTATACCATTGGGGTGAAGACCAACAATGGCTGCTGCGTCGAAAAGGGTAGGCGTAACCATACCACAAGGAAGGTGAAAGGTGTTGTATGTAACACCCCGATAATAATAAAATAATTATTTAAATTGAGTTAATAATTTATTTATTAATTTAGTTAAATAATTGGAAATTTTATTATTATTATTTTTGGGATTATTATTATTATTGGAAAATATATATATGTTGGAAATAAGAGAAAGAATCCCATTTGGTAAAAAGAAAGTTTCACGTGAAAACAGAGAACGATCGTGAAAGAGGAAAAGGGCAAAGAGACAGAGCAAGGGCTAAAGGTTGAAGAAAGAAAAGCTTGGAGCTCAAAGATTTTCTGGACTAATCAGGTAAGGGGGGTTTATCGTCGATTAATGGGTATTATGGGATAATATGTGATGGGTAGTGATAAGCCGTTATTTGACCCTAATTGGGATTGGTGAATGCTGGAATTACGTTGGTTAAACTGTGTTAAAAACTGAAATTGAATCCGTGATTGTATGTGTCGTGATTTTCCGATAGTGTAGCTTTTTACGGAATCGGAATCGGAGGTCCGGAAGTCCTCCAACGGCGGAAAGTGCGGAGAATTCTGCATTCTGCCTTGTGTTAGCGCAGGAACTGTTGTTTTGTCTGCGTTAACCGGTTAACCCAGGGTGTTAACCGGTTAACACTGTTTTGAATTGTGAAAATGTACTGTTTTGCCTGCGTTAACCGGTTAACCCAGGGCGTTAACCGGTTAACACTGTTGCGTTTTGCCAGAAAATGTGTTTTTGCCTGCGTTAACCGGTTAACCCAGGGCGTTAACCGGTTAACACTGTTGCAGAGTGGAAAAATTGGCTTTTTAATGTTGTGTACATAATTGAGAGTTGGCCTATGTTGGCGTATGATGTAATAGGGATTATTTCCCGCTGTTTTGAGCAGTATAGGTATTAGTAGAGTGTGCTAATACTGTGTTGAATTGATTTACATGATAATGATGTGTTGATACATGTGTTGATGATGTATGATGGTATGCATAATGATGTGAATGTATGTATTATGCATGTATGTGTGAATGGACTGTTGTATGGCTTAGAGTGTGAGCATATGTCCATTGTGAATTGTTGTTGATGCTGCATTGCTAGATGATTAGCATGCATAGCATAGCCTTTGGGGCTGTAGCTAATTCCCATGGTGAGGAATTAGTGAGTGAATCATTGTGGATTTGTTGTTGATGTTTGCATGCTAGATGATTAGTGTGCATAGTCTAGCCTTCGGGGCTGTAGCTAATTCCCATGGTGAGGAATTAGTGAGTGAGTCACTAGGTCTCAAATGAGTGGGACTAGTGAGCTTAGTAGCCGTATCTGGAGGGATCGGTGAGCTTGAACTATATGTTCAAGAATAGTCGGTACCGCATGTGTGGAGTCTCATTGCATAATGTATGTATGGCGTATAATATGAATGGATGTATTCCAATATTATACGTGTGTTTGTGTTGTTGTGGAGTATGATTTGAGATTATACTTGTGCTTTATATTGGTGTTGAGCGTGATGTTGAGATGATGTGCTGTTACTGATTGTATGTTGCGATTAGGGTGATTAATGTGTTAAGTTACTTAACATGACATTATATTCTATAATGCTTATTATATTGATTGAGGAACTCACCCTTACAACTATTTTTCAGGTAACGAGAAATGAGTTGAGTAGAAGCGAATGCTTGGAGTCTAGTGTAGTCTCCTTAGTGGGTCGTGCTCTGATAGATGTAACATCGGGATGGGATGTTTTATGTTGTTGAATAATTTACATGTGAATGTTACATGTTTTACATGATTGAGGAGATCTCTATCCGCTGCGTTTTATGCAAATGTTTATGTTTTGAATTAATAAAAGAGCATGACCGTTATGTTGTTGAATGGTGTGAATATTATGTGTGACACCCTTGAATGGCATAATTACTCTGAATTGTTATATGTTTATTAATTTTAATTAAATATTTGGGGTCTTTTAGAAGGGTGTTACATTAGTGGTATCAGAGCATAGTCGGTCGAGTCGAGTCGTAATTATTCTGTTTCCCCTGTACGGGATAGGTGTTGTGTAACCCTATCAGTACTCATTGTTTTAGTTTGTTGGGTTTTCAGAATAGAGATGGCTGGAAGAGGTAGAGATGATGCTGCGATTGCTGAGGCTCTGGGTATGCTAGCTGGAGTACTTGGAGGGAACCCGAATGTTGTGGGAATGGGAGCTGCTCGTCAACTGAGTGAGTTCCAGAAGAACAATCCTCCAATGTTCAAGGGAGCATACGATCCAGATGGCGCTCAGAAGTGGTTGAAGGAGATCGAGAGGATCTTCCGAGTAACTGAGTGTGCCGATAACCAGAAGGTCAGGTTCGGTACGCATATGCTGTCAGAGGAAGCAGATGATTGGTGGGTTGCTACCCGCACCGAGTTGGAATCTGCTGGGAATGCTGAGATCACTTGGGTTGTGTTCAGAGAGAGATTCTGATCGCTCGACTGTGTGCGTCGAGAATGGGATACAAACTGCAAGTGCACAGTTCTATCGCGTAGTTTTAAAAGATATCGATCCCACAGGGACTTATGAATCGATATACCGTTATCTAAGGTTACTACGTAAATCTAAGGTGAAAATGTTTGATTGTTTGGGGAAAAACTAAGAGCTAAACTAAGATCTAGATTAAATATTAATAAAACGGATATCGGTGTGTAGTTCGTCAAAACTAGGGAATCAAGTCTTTGTCGGTTTCTTGGTTTTAAAATGAATCGTTTCAGTTAACTTTATTGGTTAAAGGTTTTATCTCAAACTCTCGCTCTGTTGAATAAACCATGATTTTATATTAATGTAGCTGTCACTTATAATTAAGTCAAAAACCATATTTTGAAAACAATAAAGTTGCAGAAACTCCTTTTAAGAAAATACTGACCGTTTTAAACACCCTTATCTCAAACTCTCGCTCTGTTGACTTAGGTTATATAATCAAATCCAAATGCTTAACTCTCGTCCTCACATTCAATCTTTAAAAATACTTTTTGGAAAAGGTCAGAATTTAATTAACTCTAAAACTTGCTCTCGCCCTGATCTAGAATTAATGCCTAACTTACACTGTCCAGTTAAAATCTCAAACTCTCGCTCTATTGATTTTAACTTCTTTATGTCTTTTACTTTTGTAAAAAATCTTGTTATTAAACCTGTAAGTTGAGACCGTAAAAAGATTGATTTTGATTTTAAGTTTAGATAGACCGACTCAGTCTTGATCCCTTATTCTGCTTACTTTACATACCGATACCTAGGCAAATTAGCCAGACATGCTAAATAAATAAGAATTTATATCATGCATAAACAGACTCATTCCAGGCAGATAATATAGATAAATAATAAAACAAAATATTAAATAATGATTAAAGAACCTGAATGCGTAATACAATAGTCTTGAACACTCCACCACAAGCCGGTAGGATTTGTTCTTGGATTCTTCAATTAAACAGTAAATTAAATCAAGGAAATAAAACTGGAATATAACGTAAGGTTAAATCCGGTATAAAGTTGCACAATAGTTTCCGGTGTAGAAACTATTATGCGAAAAATATCTAAATGCTAAAAAGGGAAAGATAAATTTGCAAGGGAAAAGAATGCCGAACTTGCAAAAGAAATAAATAAAATAAACAATGTTAAGTTGCTGGAAAGGAAAAAATAAGCAAAAGCGTGAAAAGAAAATTTGGCAGAGCTTCGGCAATATGAGCGTGGAAAAACCGGAGAGACCTTTAGGTTTTTGAGATGGCTATTTATAATAGTGTTGGTAACTGCTTTCCGTTTTTCCCATTCTTCAACGTGGCTACAGGCACGGCGTGGATATAGGAGACCAACTTCTCAACGTTCTTCTTCAAGTCTTTCTGAGGGCGTTACTTGCGCCAAAAAGGTAGTGGAATTGTGTTACGCTCGTCACACTATGTGTGACGTCCGTCACAAGGCTGTTTTGCGTGACGCTCGTCACGCACCCTGTGACGTCCGTCACAGGCACAGCGTTGGTGACTTGTGCGCTTTGGGCTGGGCTTTGGCATTTGGTCCCTTTTCTCTCCTTTTTGCACCTCCTTTTCTTCCATTTTCACTTGTTCTTCAAAATAGACTACCTGCGACAATTAGGAAGAAAATACCACGTAATATCTCATAAAATGCAGTAAACCAAAATAAATAGTCATAGAATTTAATGGAATTAAGTCCTAAAATATGATATAATTTCGTGTTATCAAACTCCCCCATACTTAGATCTTTGCTTGTCCTCAAGCAAAAATTCAGTATAGAAATCGTTTTCAAAAATTTAGCCCGGCGAAGTTTCAAAACACACATCAATTCGTAATAGGTTGCAAATGGATTTTTGTTTAGGAGGACTTGAGTTTAATCTTGACATCAACAACTACCGTTACAACTTAGATAACTCTACCTTATGCAAATCAGTTCAAGTACCCTATGATAGCTATCCTGGTTCCTTTAGTCTTATTTTACCCGTTTTCATTCTAGCGAAATCACATTAAGCCCTTTATCTTTTCGCGCACGTAGTGGAGTAACCGGTTAGTGATTATGATCCGCTTTTAGCTAGAAGTTCTGGTACATAAGTCGGATAACTTCATTATTCAGTCCATTGCAAATTGCGGGGGATCGAACCGTAGTCCGCCCTACCAAGTTCAGTACCAGATTCCTACTGAACCAACTCATAATGGATCTTTCGTATTGTGCTTTTGCATGATCTGCAACCTTTAGATTAAATGATCTGGTAAGGATCACCTAATTTAATTAGTGCATTTCTTGATATATTTATATATCTTATGTTACTTTGGGGATCATTCACTTATGTTCATCGGCTCTCCACGTAGTTTGCTATTAAGATGGTGCTGACTTCTCGTATAAACTACTCGGGGGTTACTCTAAAGCTAAAAGTTCGAGGGATTTGTATAATAGGTACTTATCCTGATCTAACATGTTGAGGTTCTCAGAGCGTTGTTATGGTAATGATTCTTTTGTCTTGATTTCACTCAAGTTTTATAAAGTAAGCGACCTTTATACTTATTGGGTGTGTTAAAAAAAATTTTTTTTTTTTTGATATGGCTCAAGAAAATTGAGGGAATAGATAATAGAAATATTTCACACTAGGGACTTAACTTAAAATAAATTTTTTTTTTTCATAATAAGAAAGGGAAATAACAATGAAAGGGAAGGTAACATACTTGAAAAATGGAAATAGGAAGAATATTGTTTCCCCCCCATACTTAAACTAAACATTGTCCTCAATGTTTTAAGGGAAAGAAATACGAAATGGAAATGCAAAGAAAATAACAACTAAGGTTGCCTTCCGCCTCTGGTTCTTGGACCTGGTGATCTTTGACGTATGTCTAAGTTGTCGAACCTGCTAAACAACTCAGTAAACCGCTGGTCGGTTATGGCATTCCGAGCATCCTGTTGCTGTTGCATTTGACGCATCATCTGCATCATCTCTGCATTCTGTGCCTGCATTCCATCGATAGCATCCATAATGTCGTCGTTGGTTGCAGGCCTTCTTCGTCGACGACGTTGGGAGGATGGGCCAGTTGTATTGCCGGAAGGGTTGAGCGGGACTGACTGTTGTGTAGGCGGATGATCACCTTGTTCCATTTCTTCAAACTCATCTGTTTGTGGGTTTGTTTGTAAAGGCTCGGTGGTTTCAGGAGCGTTTAGATCATAGAGGTGGCGGTCGGGGTTTGTGACATCAGTTAGGGCGATATTTGGTAGAACAACGCTTGGGACTGCCTGGTTGTTCACCATAAGATAATATCCTCCGCCTACTCTGTTCTTAATCAAGCGGCTGGATCGACAATAGCTGGTATCCATAGATAGGGGAGGTAGGGATTCTAAAGTTTGGAGTTTATCCCCTAGGTTTAGGCCAAGTGCGATGGTGGTGATTAATCCACCAATTATAAAAGGTTGCCTGCCTCTAGCACATAAGGTGCGGATATGATGAAAGAGAAAGGAGGCGGCGTTTACCTGAGTATCTGGTGCGAAGATGCACTGGAGGAAAAATAGCTCCTTTGAGTTGACCTTGCTGTTGTTTGGCCTTCCAAAAATTGTGTTTTGCAAGATGCGGATAAAGTACCGGATAGTGGGGTTATGTATATGGGAGAGAAGGAGCTCTTCCCAGTTGTAGGTTTCTATACCGGAAATTTTCTTAAAAAGGCCGAAAACACCAACTGTGTTCCAGTTTGAGGTTGGAGGGATTCTGGCATGCAGCAGACCTTCTGTGGGAAATTGTAGCATGGTACTCAATTGGTGTTGGGTTAGAGAGTACTCGGTGTTAAACATACGGAAGGTTGCCGTACCGGTTAGAAATTCGTCTTCACCGGCGGGAGTGGTGTAGTCATATGAACTTAAGAATTCTAAGGTTAGGGATGGGTAGGTGGGTTGGTTATGAGTGCAAAGGAAGGTTAAGTTGGCTTGACGGAGCATCCATTCGATACCTTGGAGTAGGCCTAATTGTTGTAAACAAGGTAAATCGGGGTACCTGGTGGAGGCGACGCCTCGCTGTTGGAAACGCTCGAATTGCTCCCTCTGATAATCGTCATCTACGGATCGGAAGATGATATTTCCGAAATTCTGATTTCCCGCCATTGTGATGAATTTTTGAAGGGATGATTTGGAAAGAAAAAGAAATGTATTTGATATGAGAGAATTGTTTTGCGGTGAATGAAGGAAGGTTTGGTGGGTATTTATAGGAGAAGAATTTGGAAGGTGGAAAGAAAAAGTGGTTGAAAAGTAATTAAGTGTGGTTAAATGAAAAGTGAATGGGGAAGATAAAAAGTTAAAGTGTAACGTTCGTCTCCAACGGCTCCTTAACGTTCACTAGTCTGAGGAGTGTCACGCTCGTCACAGGGCTGTGACGCTCGTAACAGGCAATAGGCGTGCCGCCCGTTATGGGTAGTGTGACGCTCGTCACACTTCCTTTTTGGAAAGGCTTAGTGGCGCTTCACAGAATTACTTTGGTAGCGTATTTTAATGTTTCATTCTGTTTATGATCAGTTTAGTCTGCAATTTAATTTATTGCGCACGCTTACTTGCTTTGTATAATAATAATAATAGGTAACAACAGTAGAGCATAATAGCCATTGTATAATAAAATTAACTAAACAGCTTCAATAAAAATGATCATAATGTATTACAGGGAAGGAAAACAATGAAATGAAAGAGAAATAAACATGAATTCAAATAACATTAATAAATAAATCTAACTTAAAACTAAATAACTTAGGAAAATAACTAAACTTTATCCCTCTGTACGATCTCTGGCTGGAGGAGCAAAAGAGTTAACATGATGTAGCAATTCGTGAAACTGATTCGTCATGCTGCTCATGTATCCTAGAACTTCATCTCTCATGTTAGTAAATTCTCCTCTAAGGGCGTCTTGTTCTGACATCAAAGCTTCAATGGCGGTGTTATAATCAGTTCCGGGCATATGATGCCGGAGGTCAGGTATGGCTGATTCTTCGGTCGGAACAGGCTGAGGAGGGGGGTCAATATCATGATAGCCGGATGGTGTCTGAGGGTCAGACTCAGCAAGGGAGATCTGGTCAACATAATTCTCATAGTCATCACAAATCTCATAATCCTGGATGGATTCAGTGGATCCAGCAGGAGTTGGGGTTTCATTCAGGTTATAGAGCCAGTTCCTTTGGTTATGAACACTAGTCCTAGGATCGGGCATGGTGAATAGGCAGAGAACCTGGTTATCAATAATAAGCTCAAACTCATCAGACCCTATGTTTGCTATAAACATAGTGTTGAAGAGGAAAGGTATACTCATAGTAGTAATGCCACAAAAAGGGTTAAGGTCAAGCATAGGCTGACGTAATCCAATAGCATTACCTATCATAGTTATCAAACCGCCTATTCTAATGGGTGCTCGCTCATCCTGGATAAGGTGGTCCAAATTAGCTAACATAAAAGTAGCACCGTTTACTGGACGGTTCTGGGAAGCACAAAATATGATGAAGAGTTCATCACGTGAAACTGAAGTACTATTTGGCTTCTTCCCAAATAAAGTGTGGGTCAGGATCTTATGGAAATAGCGAAAAGCCGGGTTATGTATGTTTCCAGAGAGGAACTCATGTTCTTCGGGCTCATCATTTCCAGTCAGCTTACCCCAAAAGTGTTCAAGCTCTCTATATTCAAAAAGTTCTTCCTGGCTTACAGTGAATGTATCAAAGGAGGTAGGAAAACCCAAAAGGTTGGTAAAGTCTCTAATATTAAATTGGTACTCCATATTGAACATTCTGAACTGGATAAAACCTCTGCTAATTCCTTTTCCATGGCTGGGTAGATAGATTAATGAACTAAGGAATTCTAGTGTGAGCCTCCGGTAGGTGGTGAAATGTCTTAGGATAGGGGATGTCTCCCATCCTATCTGATTCAGCAGATACAGGACACTCTGTCTCAATCCAAGGGCAGTCATCGCCCAATCATCAGCATAAAGACTAGGTAGCATCTCCCTAGTGGCTAGTTCTTCAAACTTTTGTTTCTGAGCCATTCCTCTGAACTTGATACCCATACGATCAATATGTCCCAGCTGGTTAGTGTTAGTTAGAGAAAAAGAAGACATGAGTTTAAGTCAGGATTTGGCCAAATGCCGAAAGAAAGAAAAATTATTATTATTATATTTTTTTTATATTTTTGAATAAATAAAGAATGAATACTAAACAAAAAATTAAAAGAATAATTAAGAAAGAAAATAGTGAAATGATAATAATAGAATAAGAAAATAGCAAACTAATTAGTGGGTTGTCTCCCACCAAGCGCTTTGTTTACACGTCGCAAGCTCGACAAAGAAACTGTTAAATATAATTGATGGGTCCTGGGGGCGTTTCGTCTAAGTGTAGAATTTGCGAATCCTCGTTGGTTTCCGCATAGTGATAATGTTTCAGACGTTGCCCGTTTACGGTGAACGGTTCTGTAGATTGTCCTTTTATTTCTACCGCTCCACTGGGAAAGATTTTAGTGATATGAAAAGGTCCTGACCATCTGGATCGTAGTTTTCCCGGGAATAACTTTAGTCTAGAGTTAAATAAAAGTACTGCGTCGCCTTGCTTGAAGATTTTCCTTGATATACGCTTGTCATGCCATTGTTTTGTTCTTTCTTTATAGATTTTGGCATTTTCATAGGCGTCTCTTCTGAGTTCCTCTAATTCGTTTATGTCAAGGATTCTCTTTTCACCGGCGGCTTTATAATTCAAATTTAAATTTCTAATAGCCCAATAGGCTTTATGTTCTAATTCTACCGGGAGGTGACAGGATTTTCCATAAATGAGCTTAAATGGGGTCGTCCCTATGGGGGTTTTATAAGCAGTTCGGTATGCCCACAAAGCTTCTAGTAATTTCAATGACCAATCTTTCCTTGAAGTGGCGACCGTTTTTTCTAGAATTTGCTTGATTTCTCTGTTAGACACTTCCACTTGTCCACTGGTTTGAGGGTGGTAAGGTGTTGCTATCCTATGTCTCACTCCATATTTAAGTAGTAGTTTTTCGAGTACCTTGGATATAAAGTGCGATCCACCATCACTGACTACTATTCTTGGGATGCCAAATCTCGGAAATATTATATTTTTAAAGAGTCTAGTTACTACTCGGGTGTCATTTGTTGGAGAAGCTATAGCTTCGATCCACCTTGATACGTAGTCAACTGCCACGAGTATGTATTTGTTACCGAAAGAGGATGGGAAAGGTCCCATGAAGTCTATCCCCCACACGTCAAAAATCTCTACTTCCAAAATACCTTTTTGTGGCATCTCGTCACGTCTAGATATGTTTCCCGTGCGTTGACATCTGTCACACTCCTTAATAGCCGTATGCACGTCCTTCCAAATAGTTGGCCAATAAAAGCCAGCTTGTAGGATTTTAGAGCAGGTCTTGGATGTACTTGTGTGTCCACCATAAGGAGCGGAGTGACAGTGTTGGATTATATTTTCTACCTCTTCTTCGGGTATACATCGACGGAAAATACCATCGGGGCTTCTTTTGAAAAGTAAGGGATCATCCCAGTAATAGTGTTTTATGTCGTGGAAGAATCGTTTCTTCTGCTGGTAAGATAAAGTAGGTGGAACTATTCCGGCAGCTAAATAATTGACTAGATCAGCGTACCATGGTGTGACAGATATAGCTAAGGTGGTTTCTACTTGCATGTCGGAGTTGTTCTCTTCCAAAGTAGCTATGAGTTTGTCATACGAGAAATCATCATTAATGGATGTTCTTTCCGGTTCAAGGTTCTCAAGTCTAGAGAGGTGGTCTGCTACTACGTTGTCAGTTCCTTTCTTGTCCTTGATTTCTAAGTCGAATTCTTGTAGTAACAAGATCCATCTTAGGAGTCTAGGTTTAGCATCCTTTTTTGTTAAAAGGTACCTGATAGCAGCGTGATCAGTGTAGACTATCATTTTGGCTCCTACCAAGTAAGAACGAAATTTATCTAGCGCAAATACCACTGCTAGGAGTTCTTTCTCGGTTGTGGCATAATTCATCTGTGCTTCATCCAGGGTTCTGCTAGCGTAATATATAACGTGAAGCTTTTTATCCTTTCTTTGTCCTAGAACAGCACCTACAGCATAATCACTGGCATCACACATTATTTCGAATGGTTCATTCCAGTCTGGTGTCTGCATAATGGGTGCGGAGATCAATGCTTGTTTATGAGTTTGAAATGCTTTTAAACAGTTATCGTCGAATATGAATTCAGCATCTTTCATCAACAGTCCGGTTAAGGGTTTAGTTATCTTAGAGAAGTCTTTGATGAATCGTCGGTAAAAACCGGCGTGTCCTAAAAAGCTTCGTACTTCTCTCACGGTTCTTGGGGGTTGAAGATTTTCGATTACCTCTATTTTGGCTTTGTCTACTTCAATTCCTCTGTTCGAGATGATGTGTCCTAAAACAATTCCTTCTTGTACCATAAAGTGGCACTTTTCCCAATTAAGTACTAAGTTTACTTTTACACATCGCTCAAGAACTCTTTCCAGGTTTTCAAGGCATTCTTCGAAACTTTGTCCGTATACGGAAAAGTCATCCATAAATACTTCCATGATGTTTTCGAGAAAGTCGGCGAAAATCGCCATCACGCATCTTTGAAAAGTTGCAGGGGCATTACACAGACCAAACGGCATTCGTCTATAAGCGAAGGTACCAAAAGGGCATGTGAATGTTGTCTTTTCTTGGTCATCAGGGTGAATTGGTATTTGAAAGAAGCCTGAATAACCGTCTAAATAACAGAAATGTGAATGTTTAGCTAATCGTTCTAACATTTGGTCAATGAATGGTAAAGGGAAATGATCTTTTCGGGTTGCTTTGTTTAGTTTCCTATAATCAATGCACATTCTCCATCCCGATTCGATTCGTTTAGTTATAGTTTCTCCTTTTTCGTTTTCAATAACGGTTATGCCTCCTTTCTTTGGTACAACGTGTACAGGACTGACCCATTTGCTATCGGATATAGGATATATAATACCTGCTTCCAATAACTTGGTTATTTCTTTCTTTACTACCTCACTTAGGATCGGATTTAGTCTTCTCTGGTGTTCCCTAGAGGTTTTACAGTCTTCTTCTAACATGATGCGGTGCATACAAATAGAAGGGCTTATTCCTTTAAGATCGGTGATGTGGTATCCTAGTGCGGTTGGATATTTTCTTAAGATATGTAGGAGTTTTTCTGTTTCGAGTCTTCCTAGATCTGCATTAACTATCACAGGTCGTTCAAGTTCTAAGTCTAGGAATTCATATCTCAGATTTTTGGGAAGTGTTTTCAAATCAGGGGTTGGTTTGTTAAGACACTGCGTAGGATCCGGTGTTATTGCTAGGCATTGTTTAGATTTGTCCTCTAAAAGATAGTCTGATGATTTGTCTTCTCCTGACTCTGCTTCTTTTATGCATTCATCGATGATATCCATGAAGTAACATGTATCTTCTATTGCAGGTGCTTTCAAGAATTGGGAAAGAATGAATTCAATTTTCTCTTCACCTACTTCGAAGGTGAGTCGTCCTCGTTTTACGTCTATGATTGCACCGACAGTTGCTAAGAATGGTCTTCCTAGTATAATAGGTGTAGTATCATCTTCTCTAATGTCCATGATTGTGAAGTCAGTGGGAATGTAAAACTGACCTATGCGTACGGGAACGTTTTCAAGGATTCCTACAGGATATTTGATGGAACGATCTGCTAATTGCACAGACATTTTGGTCGGTCTTAATTCTCCCATTTCCAGTTTCTTACATATGGATAAAGGCATAACGCTAATTCCGGCTCCTAAATCGCATAAGGCTTTGTCGATGACAAATTTTCCTATGTGACAGGGTATAGAGAAACTACCCGGATCCTTGAGTTTAGGGGGCATGTTTTGGATTATAGCGCTACATTCGGCAGGGAGTGTAACGGTTTCGCCATCCTCAAGTTTCCTCTTATTAGAAAGAATTTCTTTTAAGAATTTAGCATATGAGGGCATCTGCGTAATAGCTTCGGTAAACGGAATTGTAACGTTTAATTGTTTAAGGAGATCAACAAATTTTCTAAATTGGCCTACATCTTTGGTTTTAACAAGCCTTTGAGGGTAGGGTATAGGTGGTTTGTAAGGTGGTGGAGGTACATAAGGTTCCTTCTTTTCTAGGGTTTCCTTATTACTCTCTTCCTTTTCCTTAGGTTCACTTTCCTCAGTAGATTTCTTAGGGTCTTGGTTTTCTATCCTTGGGTCAGACGGTCCTTCCACCTCCGTTCCGCTTCTTAATATAATTGCATGAGCTTGGCTTCTCGGATTAGGTTGGGGCTGTCCAGGGAATGTACCAGTTGGGGCAGCAGTAGGTGCTTGTTGTTGAGCTACTTGAGATATTTGTGTTTCCAGCATTTTGTTATGGGTAGCCAAGGCATCTACTTTGCTTGCTAGTTGTTTAAGTTGTTCGCCAGTGTGTATGTTCTGGTTTAAGAAATCTTTATTGGTTTGTTGTTGGGATGCTATAAAGTTTTCCATCATGATTTCCAAGTTAGATTTTCTAGGGGTATTATTGTTAGGATTCGGTTTCTGATATCCCGGAGGTATAGATGGGGCTTGATTTGGAGACTGTCCAGGTGCGTATAAAGCATTATTACTCTTATATGAAAAGTTTGGATGGTTCTTCCAATTTGGGTTATAGGTATTCGAGTAGGGGCTTCCTTGAGCATAGTTTACTTGCTCTGCTTGGATACCAGTCAAGAGTTGACATTCCGCAGGAGTGTGGCCTTGGATTCCACAGACCTCGCAATTCGGAGTTATAGCAACCACGGCGGCTGGAGGTGATACGTTTAAACTTTCAATTTTCTGGACCAAAGCATCCACTTTTGCATTAACGTGATCAAGGTTACTTATCTCGTACATGCCAGTTTTCGGTTGAGGTTTTTCCACCGTTGTTCGTTCGGTTCCCCACTGATAGTGATTTTGGGCCATGCTCTCGATAAGCTGGTAAGCATCAGCATAAGGTTTGTTCATTAGTGCACCACCTGCAGCGGCGTCTATTGTTAACCTTGTATTGTATAAGAGACCATTATAAAATGTGTGAATTACTAACCAGTCTTCCAAACCATGGTGTGGGTAAAGTCTCATCATGTCTTTGTATCTTTCCCATGCTTCGAAAAGAGACTCGTTGTCTTTCTGTTTAAATCCGTTTATCTGGGCTCTTAACATAGCTGTTTTGCTTGGCGGAAAATATCGGGCAAGAAAAACTTTCTTCAACTCGTTCCATGTGGTGACTGAGTTGGAGGGAAGTGATTGAAGCCATCTTCTAGCGCTGTCTCTTAATGAGAAAGGAAAAAGACGAAGTCGAATTGCCTCTGAAGTGACACCATTAGCTTTAACAGTATCAGCGTATTGGACAAATACGGATAAATGAAGGTTTGGATCTTCGGTAAGATTTCCAGAGAATTGGTTCTGTTGCACAGCTTGCAACAGCGAAGGTTTAAGTACGAAGTTGTTTGCTTCGATTGCGGGCGGAGCAATACTTGAATGCGGTTCATCTTGCGATGGAGCGGCGTAATCTCTAAGAGCACGAGCTGGTTCTGCCATCTCGGGTATCGAAGGAAAAATGTTTTTGAAATCAGGAAGGTCTATAGGAGGGAGATTGTTCTCAGCACGATATTCCCGAATTCGTCGTAAGACTCGGAGATATAGTTCGATATCGTTGATTCGTAAATAGAGCGGTTCGCCTTGAGAGCGAGTGCGTGGCATACAAATCAACGAAAGAAAGAATAGAAGAAAAAAAGAAACCTTAGTCTCTACAGCGTAACGGAAGAGTTACGATATCGATTAAATAGAAGTCCCCGGCAACGGCGCCAAAAACTTGATCGCTCGACTGTGTGCGTCGAGAATGGGATACAAACTGCAAGTGCACAGTTCTATCGCGTAGTTTTAAAAGATATCGATCCCACAGGGACTTATGAATCGATATACCGTTATCTAAGGTTACTACGTAAATCTAAGGTGAAAATGTTTGATTGTTTGGGGAAAAACTAAGAGCTAAACTAAGATCTAGATTAAATATTAATAAAACGGATATCGGTGTGTAGTTCGTCAAAACTAGGGAATCAAGTCTTTGTCGGTTTCTTGGTTTTAAAATGAATCGTTTCAGTTAACTTTATTGGTTAAAGGTTTTATCTCAAACTCTCGCTCTGTTGAATAAACCATGATTTTATATTAATGTAGCTGTCACTTATAATTAAGTCAAAAACCATATTTTGAAAACAATAAAGTTGCAGAAACTCCTTTTAAGAAAATACTGACCGTTTTAAACACCCTTATCTCAAACTCTCGCTCTGTTGACTTAGGTTATATAATCAAATCCAAATGCTTAACTCTCGTCCTCACATTCAATCTTTAAAAATACTTTTTGGAAAAGGTCAGAATTTAATTAACTCTAAAACTTGCTCTCGCCCTGATCTAGAATTAATGCCTAACTTACACTGTCCAGTTAAAATCTCAAACTCTCGCTCTATTGATTTTAACTTCTTTATGTCTTTTACTTTTGTAAAAAATCTTGTTATTAAACCTGTAAGTTGAGACCGTAAAAAGATTGATTTTGATTTTAAGTTTAGATAGACCGACTCAGTCTTGATCCCTTATTCTGCTTACTTTACATACCGATACCTAGGCAAATTAGCCAGACATGCTAAATAAATAAGAATTTATATCATGCATAAACAGACTCATTCCAGGCAGATAATATAGATAAATAATAAAACAAAATATTAAATAATGATTAAAGAACCTGAATGCGTAATACAATAGTCTTGAACACTCCACCACAAGCCGGTAGGATTTGTTCTTGGATTCTTCAATTAAACAGTAAATTAAATCAAGGAAATAAAACTGGAATATAACGTAAGGTTAAATCCGGTATAAAGTTGCACAATAGTTTCCGGTGTAGAAACTATTATGCGAAAAATATCTAAATGCTAAAAAGGGAAAGATAAATTTGCAAGGGAAAAAGAATGCCGAACTTGCAAAAGAAATAAATAAAATAAACAATGTTAAGTTGCTGGAAAGGAAAAAATAAGCAAAAGCGTGAAAAGAAAATTTGGCAGAGCTTCGGCAATATGAGCGTGGAAAAACCGGAGAGACCTTTAGGTTTTTGAGATGGCTATTTATAATAGTGTTGGTAACTGCTTTCCGTTTTTCCCATTCTTCAACGTGGCTACAGGCACGGCGTGGATATAGGAGACCAACTTCTCAACGTTCTTCTTCAAGTCTTTCTGAGGGCGTTACTTGCGCCAAAAAGGTAGTGGAATTGTGTGACGCTCGTCACACTATGTGTGACGTCCGTCACAAGGCTGTTTTGCGTGACGCTCGTCACGCACCCTGTGACGTCCGTCACAGGCACAGCGTTGGTGACTTGTGCGCTTTGGGCTGGGCTTTGGCATTTGGTCCCTTTTCTCTCCTTTTTGCACCTCCTTTTCTTCCATTTTCACTTGTTCTTCAAAATAGACTACCTGCGACAATTAGGAAGAAAATACCACGTAATATCTCATAAAATGCAGTAAACCGAAATAAATAGTCATAGAATTTAATGGAATTAAGTCCTAAAATATGATATAATTTCGTGTTATCAGATTCCTGAGGAAGTATTTTCCAGAGGATGTTAGAGGGAAGAAAGAGATAGAGTTCTTGGAATTGAAGCAGGGTAACAGGTCTGTTACTGAGTATGCTGCTAGGTTCACAGAACTGTCGAAGTATTACACTCCCTATAATGAGGCTGCTGGGGAATTTTCGAAATGTGTGAAGTTTGAGAACGGGTTGCGTCCTGAGATCAAACAGGCTATTGGATATCAGCGGATCAGAGTGTTTTCTGACTTGGTTGACTGTTGCAGGATTTTTGAACAGGATTCCAAAGCCAGAGCAGAGAGCTATCAACATAGAGTTGATAGGAAAGGCAAGAATCAGAATGATCGTGGGAAACCGTATGCAGCTGGCAAAGGTTTCCAGAGGCAGAGTGGGATGAAGAGGCCTAGTGGGGGAGACTCTAGTGCCCCTGCTAAGTGTTATAGATGTGGTCGGGCTGGACATCGTGTCCATGAGTGTACCAGTGCTGAGATGAAGTGTTTCAAGTGTGGAAAAGGTGGTCATTTGGCTGCAAAGTGTCGGTTGAAGACTGTAACTTGTTTCAACTGTGGAGAGTTGGGTCATATCAGTCCACAGTGCCCTAAGCCGAAGAGGGAGAATTAGTCAGGAGGCAAGGTCTTTGCTTTATCGGGTTCTGAGACTTCTGCAGATGATCGTTTGATCCGAGGTACGTGTTATATTAATGGCTTTCCTCTTGTAGCTATTATTGACACCGGTGCTACTCATTCCTTTATATCTTTGGATTGTGCTGTGAAACTTAAGTTAGAGATATCTGAGATGCATGGTAGTATGGTGATTGATACTCCTGCAAAGGGTTCAGTGACTACTACTTCAGTTTGCTTGAGTTGTCCTTTGAGTATTTTTGGTAGAGATTTTGGGATAGACCTTGTGTGTCTTCCACTAGTGCAGATTGATGTTATCTTGGGTATGAACTGGTTGGTGGTTAACCGAGTTTATATTAACTGTTTTGATAAGACTGTGATATTTCCTGAGATTGAAGAAGGAAAGAGTTTGTTTCTATCAGCCAGACAGGTGAATGAGGAAGTCGCAGATGGGGCAGAGTTGTTTATGTTGTTAGCGACTTTGGAGGCTAAAGATAAACTGGTAATTGGCGATCTAGCCGTGGTGTGTGACTTTCCTGATGTATTTCCGGAAGAAGTGAATGAATTACCGCCAGAGCGTGAAGTTGAGTTCTCGATTGATTTGGTACCTGGTACTAGACCGATATCGATGGCTCCGTATCGTATGTCTGCTGTTGAGTTAGCTGAATTGAAGAGTCAGCTGGAAGATCTGTTGGATAAGAAGTTTATTCGTCCGAGTGTGTCACCGTGGGGTGCGCCAGTGTTATTGGTTAAGAAGAAAGAAGGTACTATGAGGTTGTGTGTGGATTACAGGCAACTGAATAAAGTGACGGTCAAGAATCGGTATCCTTTGCCGAGGATTGATGATTTGATGGATCAGTTGGTTGGTGCGAGTGTGTTCAGCAAGATAGATTTGAGATCGGGATATCATCAGATACGTGTGAAAACTGAGGATATTCAGAAGACTGCTTTCAGAACAAGGTATGGACATTATGAGTATTCTGTAATGCCTTTTGGTGTGACTAATGCGCCTGGAGTATTTATGGAGTATATGAATAGGATTTTCCATCCGTACCTAGACCAGTTTGTTGTGGTATTTATTGATGACATTTTGGTGTATTCGAAATCTGAAGAAGAGCATGCTGAGCATTTGAGAGTGGTTTTAGAAGTTCTACGAGAAAAGAAGTTATTTGCTAAATTGTCCAAATGTGAATTTTGGTTAGAAGAGGTTAGTTTTCTTGGTCATGTGATTTCAAGAGGCGGTGTTGCTGTTGATCCTTCTAAGATAGAAGCGGTGTCTAAGTGGGAAGCTCCGAAGTCTGTTGCTGAGATTCGAAGTTTTCTTGGCTTGGCTGGTTATTATAGGAAGTTCATTGAGGGATTTTCTAAGTTGGCGTTACCGTTGACGATGTTGACTAGAAAGGGGCAAGCGTTTGTTTGGGACTCAAAATGTGAAGAAGGTTTCCAAGAATTAAAGAGAAGGTTGACTACTGCTCCTATTCTGATATTACCGAGTTCGTCGGAACCATTTGAGGTTTACTGTGATGCTTCATTGTTGGGTTTGGGTGGTGTGTTGATGCAGAATAAGCAGGTTATAGCTTATGCTTCGAGACAACTGAGAGTTCATGAGAGGAACTATCCGACGCACGATTTAGAGTTGGCAGCTGTGGTATTTGTTCTGAAATTATGGAGGCATTACTTGTATGGGTCAAGATTTGAGGTTTTCAGTGACCATAAAAGTTTAAAGTATTTGTTTGATCAGAAAGAGCTGAATATGAGACAGAGGAGATGGTTAGAATTTCTGAAGGATTATGATTTTGGTTTGAATTACCATCCGGGTAAAGCAAACGTAGTGGCTGATGCATTGAGTCGGAAATCATTGCATATGTCTATGTTAATGGTTAAGGAATTGGATTTAATTGAGCAGTTTAGAGACTTGAGTTTGGTGTGTGAGAGTACTCACAATAGTGTTAAATTGGGAATGTTGAAGCTAACGAGTGGTATTCTGGATGAGATCAGAGAGGGTCAGAAATCCGATATGCTTTTGGTTGATAAGTTGACTTTAGTAAATCAAGGTCAAGGTGGTGAATTCAGAGTTGATGAGAATGGTATTTTGAAATTTGGTAGTCGGGTGTGTATTCCGGATGTTACCGAACTTAAGAAGAGTATTCTGGAGGAAGGACATCGTAGTGGCCTGAGTATTCATCCTGGGGCTACGAAGATGTATCATGATTTGAAAAAGTTATTTTGGTGGCCGGGAATGAAAAGGGAAATTGCGAGTTTTGTTTATTCCTGTTTGACTTGTCAGAAGTCGAAGATTGAGCATCAGAAGCCGTCTGGGCTAATGCAACCGTTGGCTATTCCAGAGTGGAAATGGGATAGTATCAGTATGGATTTTGTTTCTGGGTTACCGAGGACAAGTAAGAATTTTGAAGCTATTTGGGTGATTGTTGATAGATTGACGAAATCGGCTCATTTCATTCCGATCAGAATGGATTATCCGTTAGAGAGATTAGCCGAGTTGTATATTGAGAAAATTGTAAGTTTGCATGGTATTCCGTCGAGTATTGTTTCGGACAGAGATCCTAGATTTACATCGAAGTTTTGGGAAGGTTTGCAGAGGGCTTTGGGAACTAAGCTGAGATTGAGTTCTGCATATCATCCGCAGACTGATGGTCAGACTGAGAGGACGATTCAGTCATTAGAGGACCTTTTGAGGGCTTGTGTTTTGGAAAAAGGAGGCGCTTGGGATTGTTATTTGCCTTTGATTGAGTTTACCTACAACAATAGTTTTCATTCGAGCATTGGTATGGCACCGTTTGAAGCTTTGTATGGTAGGAGATGTCGGACACCGTTATGTTGGTATGAGTCCGGTGAGAGTGCTGTGGTTGGACCGGAGATTGTTCAACAGACTACAGAAAAGATTAAGATGATTCAGGAGAAGATGAGAATTGCTCAGAGTCGTCAGAAGAGTTATCATGATAAGAGGAGGAAGTCACTTGAGTTCCAAGAGGGAGATCATGTGTTTCTTCGTGTTACTCCGATAACTGGTGTTGGTCGAGCTTTGAAGTCGAAGAAGTTGACACCTCGATTTATTGGTCCTTATCAGATTTTGGAGAGGATAGGGGAGGTAGCCTATCGTATCGCTTTACCGCCGTCACTTGCGAATTTGCATGAGGTTTTTCATGTGTCTCAGTTGAGGAGGTACATTCATGATCCGTCGCATGTAGTCCAAGTAGATGATGTACAGGTGAGAGATAACCTGACTGTTGAAACATCGCCTATGAGGATCGAGGATCGAGAGTTGAAGCAGTTGCGGGGTAAAGAAATTGCCTTGGTGAAGGTAGCTTGGGGAGGACCAGCAGGTGGCAATGTGACTTGGGAACTGGAGAGTAAGATGAAGGAATCTTACCCAGAGTTGTTCGTTTGAGGTATGTTTTCGAGGACGAAAACTCTTTTAGTGGGGGAGAGTTGTAACACCCCGATAATAATAAAATAATTATTTAAATTGAGTTAATAATTTATTTATTAATTTAGTTAAATAATTGGAAATTTTATTATTATTATTTTTGGGATTATTATTATTATTGGAAAATATATATATGTTGGAAATAAGAGAAAGAATCCCATTTGGTAAAAAGAAAGTTTCACGTGAAAACAGAGAACGATCGTGAAAGAGGAAAAGGGCAAAGAGACAGAGCAAGGGCTAAAGGTTGAAGAAAGAAAAGCTTGGAGCTCAAAGATTTGCCGGATTAATCAGGTAAGGGGGGTTTATCGTCGATTAATGGGTATTATGGGATAATATGTGATGGGTAGTGATAAGCCGTTATTTGACCCTAATTGGGATTGGTGAATGCTGGAATTACGTTGGTTAAACTGTGTTAAAAACTGAAATTGAATCCGTGATTGTATGTGTCGTGATTTTCCGATAGTGTAGCTTTTTACGGAATCGGAATCGGAGGTCCGGAAGTCCTCCAACGGCGGAAAGTGCGGAGAATTCTGCATTCTGCCTTGTGTTAGCGCAGGAACTGTTGTTTTGTCTGCGTTAACCGGTTAACCCAGGGTGTTAACCGGTTAACACTGTTTTGAATTGTGAAAATGTACTGTTTTGCCTGCGTTAACCGGTTAACCCAGGGCGTTAACCGGTTAACACTGTTGCGTTTTGCCAGAAAATGTGTTTTTGCCTGCGTTAACCGGTTAACACAGGGCGTTAACCGGTTAACACTGTTGCAGAGTGGAAAAATTGGCTTTTTAATGTTGTGTACATAATTGAGAGTTGGCCTATGTTGGCGTATGATGTAATAGGGATTATTTCCCGCTGTTTTGAGCAGTATAGGTATTAGTAGAGTGTGCTAATACTGTGTTGAATTGATTTACATGATAATGATGTGTTGATACATGTGTTGATGATGTATGATGGTATGCATAATGATGTGAATGTATGTATTATGCATGTATGTGTGAATGGACTGTTGTATGGCTTAGAGTGTGAGCATATGTCCATTGTGAATTGTTGTTGATGCTGCATTGCTAGATGATTAGCATGCATAGCATAGCCTTTGGGGCTGTAGCTAATTCCCATGGTGAGGAATTAGTGAGTGAATCATTGTGGATTTGTTGTTGATGTTTGCATGCTAGATGATTAGTGTGCATAGTCTAGCCTTCGGGGCTGTAGCTAATTCCCATGGTGAGGAATTAGTGAGTGAGTCACTAGGTCTCAAATGAGTGGGACTAGTGAGCTTAGTAGCCGTATCTGGAGGGATCGGTGAGCTTGAACTATATGTTCAAGAATAGTCGGTACCGCATGTGTGGAGTCTCATTGCATAATGTATGTATGGCGTATAATATGAATGGATGTATTCCAATATTATACGTGTGTTTGTGTTGTTGTGGAGTATGATTTGAGATTATACTTGTGCTTTATATTGGTGTTGAGCGTGATGTTGAGATGATGTGCTGTTACTGATTGTATGTTGCGATTAGGGTGATTAATGTGTTAAGTTACTTAACATGACATTATATTCTATAATGCTTATTATATTGATTGAGGAACTCACCCTTACAACTATTTTTCAGGTAACGAGAAATGAGTTGAGTAGAAGCGAATGCTTGGAGTCTAGTGTAGTCTCCTTAGTGGGTCGTGCTCTGATAGATGTAACATCGGGATGGGATGTTTTATGTTGTTGAATAATTTACATGTGAATGTTACATGTTTTACATGATTGAGGAGATCTCTATCCGCTGCGTTTTATGCAAATGTTTATGTTTTGAATTAATAAAAGAGCATGACCGTTATGTTGTTGAATGGTGTGAATATTATGTGTGACACCCTTGAATGGCATAATTACTCTGAATTGTTATATGTTTATTAATTTTAATTAAATATTTGGGGTCTTTTAGAAGGGTGTTACATTAGTGGTATCAGAGCATAGTCGGTCGAGTCGAGTCGTAATTATTCTGTTTCCCCTGTACGGGATAGGTGTTGTGTAACCCTATCAGTACTCATTGTTTTAGTTTGTTGGGTTTTCAGAATAGAGATGGCTGGAAGAGGTAGAGATGATGCTGCGATTGCTGAGGCTCTGGGTATGCTAGCTGGAGTACTTGGAGGGAACCCGAATGTTGTGGGAATGGGAGCTGCTCGTCAACTGAGTGAGTTCCAGAAGAACAATCCTCCAATGTTCAAGGGAGCATACGATCCAGATGGCGCTCAGAAGTGGTTGAAGGAGATCGAGAGGATCTTCCGAGTAACTGAGTGTGCCGATAACCAGAAGGTCAGGTTCGGTACGCATATGCTGTCAGAGGAAGCAGATGATTGGTGGGTTGCTACCCGCACCGAGTTGGAATCTGCTGGGAATGCTGAGATCACTTGGGTTGTGTTCAGAGAGAGATTCTGATCGCTCGACTGTGTGCGTCGAGAATGGGATACAAACTGCAAGTGCACAGTTCTATCGCGTAGTTTTAAAAGATATCGATCCCACAGGGACTTATGAATCGATATACCGTTATCTAAGGTTACTACGTAAATCTAAGGTGAAAATGTTTGATTGTTTGGGGAAAAACTAAGAGCTAAACTAAGATCTAGATTAAATATTAATAAAACGGATATCGGTGTGTAGTTCGTCAAAACTAGGGAATCAAGTCTTTGTCGGTTTCTTGGTTTTAAAATGAATCGTTTCAGTTAACTTTATTGGTTAAAGGTTTTATCTCAAACTCTCGCTCTGTTGAATAAACCATGATTTTATATTAATGTAGCTGTCACTTATAATTAAGTCAAAAACCATATTTTGAAAACAATAAAGTTGCAGAAACTCCTTTTAAGAAAATACTGACCGTTTTAAACACCCTTATCTCAAACTCTCGCTCTGTTGACTTAGGTTATATAATCAAATCCAAATGCTTAACTCTCGTCCTCACATTCAAGTGTCTTGGGGATACATAAACATACTTGGCAATGTCTGAGGTACATAGTGGAATATGTGGAGCCCACCAATCTGGCCATAAAATGAAATGGTTATCATTTTGACAAGGTGTTTACTAGCCAAGTGTGTCAAAAGACTGTATTGAATTTGCCAAAGGGTGTCAAGAATGTCAGATACATGCAAGCATTCAACATGTGCCAGTCAGCGAGTTGCCTGCAATCATCAAGCCTTGGCCCTTTCGAGGTTGGGCATTAGATGTCATCGGTGAGATTCGACCAGCCTCGTCGAAATAACAAAAATTTATCGTGGTAGGTATAGACTACTTCACAAAATGGATAAAAGTTATCCCTTTGATAAAAGTGGATCAAGAGACTGTGATCGAATTCATTCAAAAATACATTGTGTATAGGTTTGGAATTCCTGAAACCATTACAACAGATTAAAGTTCAGTTTTCCTTGGTCAAAAGATGCAAGAGTTTGTTGCTGAAACATGATTCAAGTTGGTTACTTCCGCACCTTACTACGTCCAGGCAAATGGCCAAGTCGAGGCAGCCAATAAAGTGATAATTGGTTTAATGAAAAAACATGTTGCCAAAAAACCTAAAAATTGGCGTAAAACATTAGATCAAGTTCTGTGGACTTGTCAAACATCCCCAAAAGAGGCAACCAATTTAACTCCTTTTCGTTTGATATTTAACCATGATGCCTTGTTGCCAGCAGAAATCTTTTTACAGTCAGTTAGTGTACATCGACAAAACAAGATTCCATCTGAATAATATTGGAACCTGATGTTTGACGAAATCATCAACTTAGACGAAGAAAGGTTGGTTGCATTAGATGTGCTATTACGACAAAAAATGTGTGTGGCAAAAGAATACAATAAAAAGGTTAAGAAGAAAACATTTGCAATAAATGATTATGTTTGGAAGGTAGTTTTACCTATAGATCAAAGAGATCGAACTTTAGGAAAATGGTCACCAAATTAGGATGTACCATTTCAAGTGACTCAAACATTTACGAATAATGCCTATGAAATTCAAAAGTTAGGTGTTGATCGACGAATCTTAAGAGTAAATGGGAAATGCTTAAAGAAATATAAATCTTTTCTCTAAGATATTCAAATCAAAATGCGGTAAAACTTGTCATTAATCATCAAAGCCAAGATGACATACAAAATCTCTGGACGGAGTTACATTGTCTCGACAAGGAAAAGTACATTAGGCAGGAAATCCATTCGAAATTGGGAAAGACAAAACGTCAAGTTTCTCGGCCGAAACGTTTCTCAATCGAAATTGGCCTTTTATAGGGGCAATTTGTTAGCCAACAAATTTCGACTATTCAAAAGAGGAAAATCGAAGCAAGAAGTATGGAATCATAAAACGAAGCGTAAAGAAGAGTGAACATGGTCGAAGGGTCAAAGTAAAGTCGAAACAGGTTTGACAAATAGAAAATGTGCAGGTCGAAGTCGAAGCAAATGACAGTTTAAGTGGGTAAGATTTAAAAATTTATAAAGGAAGTGGGAAGACACATGTCAAGCTATTAATCATCAAGAGCTAAATAGAAGTTAATTTTATTTCCTATTTAAGCAAAGTTCATCTTTAGTTTTAAGAGGTCACATTTGTAACATTGTAGAGGGAAAACACTCAAAGTATCAAGTGTTTAGAGAAAAGAGTTCATTCCTACAAAAATATATGTTTGCATCCACATTTACCTTCAAGCAATTTAAATTACTAAGTCTTTTTATCTGCTTTTTCATTTACGGTTTATCTTGTCGCTCGTTCATCTATTTTAATTGCATATTTTTTACAAGCATTTCCTATCTACCGTTTTCTTAATCCAAACATTTAAGCAAAACATCCCATAAACTTAACACCTAGTCTAAGATTTCGTAGTCGATCCTACAAGTAAACCTCAATAGGAGACTAGAGATTGTTCGTGCGAAAACACGTGCGAACATGAGTTGGGTGGGAATCCATTACACAGGAACAACAATTTTGTCTTATGGTTTGTGTAAGTTTACAGTATTTAATTTCAAAGTCAATTGTCTATTATTAAGTGAGTGTTCATTTACATTTTTGTTTAATATTATTATTTAAATATACTTGCACTGTAAAAATCATTAATCATGGTGTTTCTTCTTCTATTTATCATTATTATTGCATATATTTAGAGATGGAAACCTGTCTATCAATTGTGTCAAAAAATTATCCTATTTGTTGTACTCTTCTGCTGTTATATGTTATTTTATCCATATTAGCTAGCAAAATACACCGACTAGCTTAAAGGTAGTACCTACTATTATGCGCACATAAACATACATCTTCCCAATTTGTTAAAGACTTGTGCCCAAACTTTGCATTACAGTAATCACTTCCATAATTTTTTTATTGTGTATTTTTCATAACTTTATTTATTTAAAAGATGAAATATTTTTTATAATATCTTATTTTTCTATCCAAGACTTAAAGCCACTTAAACCCAATCCGACTGGTACAAACTTAGTTGGATAGTGTTTTAATAAAATAATGTTTCAAGTTGCTGAGATTAAATTGTAAATTTGTTTTCTAAGAAATAGTAGGTAATATAGAATTGAAGAAAATATATGTTAAAAAAATTGATACCCAAAATAACGTGATTTGTAACAAATATGGAATATTTATATATAACATCATGGTACAAATGTTGTTAATAAAATGTGAGATAATATGTTTGAACAAATGATAAATATTATTTTTAGTTTAAATGAGACATGATGTATTATAAATAAAGTGGGTCATATTTGAGTTTTATATATAGGCTTAGGGTTATGTGTCTTTCACAAGTACAATAAAGGTATTATCCTAACATTTTTCCCAACAAAAGCACACTCGTCTGGGTCAGTTTCTTTTTCTACAGCAACAATCAAATATGGTTTCACTGAAACATCTATCCAACAACATCGGACATGCAAAGTTATATATATATATATATATATATATATATATATATATATATATATATATATATATATATATATATATATATATATATATATATATATATATATATATATATAACTTTGCATGTCCGATGTTGTTGGATAGATGTTTCAGTGAAACCATATTTGATTGTTGCTGTAGAAAAAGAAACTGACCCAGACGAGTGTGCTTTTGTTGGGAAAAATGTTAGGATAATACCTTTATTGTACTTGTGAAAGACACATAACCCTAAGCCTATATATAAAACTCAAATATATATATATATATATATATATATATATATATATATATATATATATATATATATATATATATATATATATATATATATATATATATATATATATATATATATATATATATATATATATATATATATATATATATGACATAATTTTAAAGTTCTATTTTAGTCATTTAACTAAAAAATACTATAAGTTAATCCCTTAACTTTCATTTTTGTTACCCTATTTGATCCATTATGTCAATTTCTGACAATAAAAATCAATTCTAGTAATGTGACATAACAGTAAGATTATTAGTACAAATTCTAGTTAAAAATTGATATACGGTTTAAACAGCAAGAATTTTGTTTTCGAAGAATTCTGCAGTTTAAACCGTGTATCAATTTTTAACTATAGCTTATTTTTTCTTCTCTCGTGTAACCAAAAAAATTTCAGAACACATTTTTCATATATTTTTGGTCTTGACGACTTTAATGGGCTGGAGTATCTTAATGTCAATCTTTCAAGGAGGTGAAGATATAGAAGGAAGGAAATATTAATCTTGAGTTTCTATATATTCCATACTCCACAGTAACAGCTAGCAAACAAGGAGCATTTTTATGAGCTGACTCTGAATGTCTATATATCTTTCAAACACTGGAATTTTTTTCTTCCATAACCATTAGCTGTAAGCTCCTTTTCAAAAGAAATAAAAATCAAACAAACTGTTTATCCATTAATACAAACACAAACAGGGAGCATATTAAGCATATTATATGAGCATCAAACTGTAAAACAAGTCTTCAAATTAATTACGATGAAAAAATTGTTTAGTTTGAACAGCAACAGGTAGAATTATGGTGGCTGCCTTAACTTCTTGTGACATAGAGGGCCAATGGGTAGCACCCTTGTCAGTAACAGCAGAGAAAGTTAAATCACATTTTGTGCATTTCAATGTTAAAACCAAAACCATATTTTCCTTCGGCGCATGGAAGTTCAAATTAGCTATTAGCAATGAAGAGTCGAACTTGTCCAAATGGAGATGCCCACTCTTCAGAAACCATTGAAGCATTGCAGATTGAAAAAATATATTCTGCAACTCTGCTATAGAACAAATTACTTTAATAGGCCATCTATTGAAAACCAAAACTGTCAATGGCTTGCTTACAGGTGAATTAACAGGAATAGTAAAAAACGTACTAGCTGCAATTTCATCCTATACATCGAAACATACATATCAAATACAAGGGTTACTCTTTCCA
The DNA here is from genome assembly GCF_024323335.1 of Lathyrus oleraceus. Classification (NCBI taxonomy): domain Eukaryota; kingdom Viridiplantae; phylum Streptophyta; class Magnoliopsida; order Fabales; family Fabaceae; genus Lathyrus; species Lathyrus oleraceus. The sequence goes on from NC_066581.1 coordinate 13,614,910, forward strand.
CCCTTATATGTACTCCCCACCACTGTGAAAATTCACAAATGCGATGCCCTTAGTGTCCGGATAAGCATCTCCGGACGCACCTAGTTTTAGTCATTTTCAGATGAAATGGTACTGCTCTGAAATGATTCAGGGGGGTTCTCGAAGATGCATCTCTGAAAACAACCCCCCTTGCCATTAACACGCTTCCAATGCCTTTAAAGGACTTCAGTGAACATTTCGGAGATACATCTCCGAATACACCCAAATAATATACGGAGATGCATCTCCGGACCATATTTTGTTCAATATGGGGTGGATCTCAGAAAAAACGAAGTCTGGTGTGATTTTGGGTGCGTCTTGAGATGCATCTATGACATTTGAGGGGCATTTTCGAATTTTTAGAGGTGTGGAATGCACATTTAAGGGTGTAATGAGCATTCCTCTAAAATACAGTCTCAATAATTTTAATGCAGAAAGCTCAATACCAATATCTTTAAACTGAACTGTTGCATTCTGTTATGTACCCGGAATAAAAACAGAAATATCTTTTTGATAGTGATACATACTCCATTCAGAATAATGGATGCAAGATAATTATGCACTACCCTTCCCCTTTTCTAATTCTCTCATACTCAATGGGATTATCTTTGTATGGATCTGCACACGTATGAACATTATATCTAATCATTAAATCAGAGGGCACAAGGTCGTGTTTGAGCAGTTATATTATATCATATATCATTTAAAAGGGTGACCCATTTCATGACATAGCCACTATGTGGGGTTTTTGTAGGGTAAGATGTACACAGCACTACCGTTAGCATCGAGAAAAGAAAGACCGTTTCCAGTTCCACTTATATAGTATATCATTTAAAAGGGTGACCCATTTCTTGAGATGGCCACTATGTGGAGTTTTTGTAGGGTAAGTACACAGCACTACCATTGGCAAAAGAAAGACTATTTCCACTTTTAACCTAGGACCACTAATGTCACAAGGCAACAATGTTACTCGTCTAATCAAAATTTACATTGAATAAATACTTTCTTAATGCTACACGTACCATCTAACTAGAAATGTTAGATGTGATATGGTAATGATTTTTTTGATGTATTGATAAAATAAAATAAATTATAATTGAAATCAATTACCAAAACATTGTATTCAGATGTCAATATACATCATGAATGTGTTCTCCGATCAACAGAAACTTCAATGAGCCTCTCTTCTTCATCAGGTTTAACTGTTAATGGCATATCTAAGAGCATATTTGGTGGGGCAAAATACATGTGTAAAGACATCATACAAATAATAATTCCCAAGAATAGCTGCAAAGAGAGAGAAAAAAATTATTATCCAGTTATAGCCTGTCAACAATGACATAAAGGTTTCAAACAATCATATCAGTATTCAATTTCAACTAAAATTTGAACGAAAAAAGAAACAACATGCGTAAAACATACTGTTAAAAGAAATAAGGTCACTGCATGAAGTAAAAAAATCAGTTTTGATAAGAATAATCAAATCAAGCATTTCACAAAAATTTAAGAATGACAGATTCTAAACTACAGCAACAGCAAACAGCTTTCCTAATCCTGTAAAACGTCATATGATTATATCGTCATCATGAGGTGTCTTAAATTCCAAATTATGTGCAGTAAAATGAGTTGACCTTAATCTTAGGACATAAGGGGAGAATACAGAGTGGTTGCATACAAATTTTGGGCTTGCTTGGGCTGGAATTTACCTGCAATGTAGGTTTGAAACTGAAGAGGAATGTTGATAGAATCATTGTAAGCAGCATTGCCATGGATGTTGAATAGACCTAAAGAAAGCAGATACAGCTAACCGTTATGGAGAAAAAAGAAACGAAACAACATAAAAGGACCATACTATGATGTGATGCTTTATACTAATTTCAGGGTTACATAAAAGTTAACTGTTAACCTTAAAGAAACGATTATTCAGTGGAAAATAAATTTCACATAATGAGTTCATCAAATATATGAAGTATGTAAATATACAAGAGGTAAAAAGCTTGCAACTTGCAAGCGGGTTGAAAGATATACCTTAACAATATTATCAGCATGTTTCATTAACCATGAAACCAAAAGACCGGTAGACCCTAGATTTAATACTACCAACCAAGTGGTGACTGTGTATCCATTAAAAATGCGATGCCACCAGGGCCCATTTTCAAAGCCACCTCTGAAATCATCCACAATAAGCTTTGCCAAATTGAAAATTGAACCAAACCTGGAGAAAGAAACCGATTTAATGTGTATTCTTCTTAGTGGATGATTAAAAGCTATCTGAACATAATTAAGCAACAGTTGTCACATATTCCCATTTTAGTTATACAGAAATGTGAATTTGGTTTATGGGGTAGAAAACACATGAAGTTACAACTCCCTACGAAAAAATAGTGCAGAAATATATGCCTCATGTTGCTGGATATTCAAACAATAGTGGAAATTCAACTGTATTAAACATAAAATACAGCAACCGGGAAAAAACACAACCTTTATCACGCACAAAAATGACAAACTAAAGAGTATAGGAATAAGAATCTACATAGAACAATGTAAATTCAACAGTAGCATATGCTATGCTGCTTCTTACTCAACATGAAAACAGAGAATTCATGTTTTGATGCATGTAATAACCATGTTCATTTGATAGTTGAAAAGGGGAATAAAATGGGTATGAAATAGCTTTTGAAATAAATAGTTCAAAAGATTAACACAATGGCAAATGTATTTACATGGTGTCTAGAGTTTTGACACGATGACAAATTCAGAAATGAACAAAAACCTACGTGTACAACTGTATATTCTGCCAGTATAAGGTGTCGTTGTTTTTCTTCATCAAAAACTCTGTATAAATTCCAGCTAATGCTGAGAGACAAGCAGATAGAACTCCTAACATGTAACCCTGAATTGGTGCTGAGAATAGGGAGTCACAGGAAGCCTCTCCACAGCCCTTGACCTATACAATAATCAGTATACACTCATCTCAATAACATTTTTTATCATAGGGCTAATTACCCCAATATACATACCATAAAAAAAAAACAGTAGCTTAGTATGAAATGATTAAGAGAATTATTTTCAAAATTAATGTAACTGTTATGTAGCCATTTAGGACATTTATTCTTAATTGGTGTATTCGGGCTTCATATCCCATGTATTCTAACATGCAAAGATATCAAAAGCCTTGTTGCATTTGTAAGACACTTTGTCACTCTGTTTTATTTTCATTCTCAATGGAAGCCAATATCTGGTTGACATTATTTAAGAACCTCCTATATCTAAGAATGTGCTTCTCAAATTCTCATATTTGAAGGATCTTAGCAAGTTACAATTATCACTCTAGAACAAATCATAAATTAACAACTTCTCAATGCAGTTAAGTATATTATGACTTAATATCACCTCACCAACACAGTTACAATTATAAAAAAGAACAAATATCATTAGGAGGAGGAATGCCAACTGTAAAAGGAGTGCATATAAGGTGCCTTCCAGAAATCATTTTTGCTGAATGAAAACAAGACTATAAAATGCGAGACTTATGTAATGTAATATACATACTCAGATCTACTGTATCTGAGCTATACAAACATCTGCAAACATTGAATTTTTGAGTTCATGATGTAAAGCTAATAAACAATGCACAATGCTTAGATATTGTCTTATATAATACCCTAAAAGCCAGCTAAATTAATTTGTAAAGCCGCAAAAATCGTGGACCTGACTTGTGGTTGTTCCAACGGCCAACAGCATAATGGCAATCCACTGCAAGTTGGAAAGCTTCCTCCCTAAGAAAAGCCTAGAAATAACTGTCTAACATCAGCTCTAACGAATTAAGAAACAAAACGCAATCAATAACTGAGAGATTCAAGTTGAGTCTGAATTCATTAGAAAACAATGCACCTGAATAATATCCCAGTGGTAACAATCTTCAAATTACCCATTATCTGATAAGTGGAAGTGTCGACAAATGTGAGAGTAGCAAACTGAACATTATTATGAATGAGATATATAACAGAAGGAATTGGATACAAAGAAACTGTTTTCCACTCCGTTGTCATCTTTGGAAGAGGTGATTTTTGACATTCCTTCCAAAGTAACAAACTTGACACAGCAAGCTGAGAAAAAAAAAGGCAAATTTCAACGATGAAATGAAATCACCAAAAAGTAAAATCAAAACTAACAAGCTTGCTCCAAAATGAAGTTGATATACCTTAAAAACCTCAGCTAGAAATGGCACAGTTGCATAATCATACTTATACGTTCCATTAGTTTGCGATAGGGTTGTTAGTATTCCCTGCAATGTGAAATTAAAATCGACAAATTAAGAAATGAAATTGATCAAATTAGGGTTTATAGGATGATTTAGGGAAAGTGAGTGTGACCTGAGAACTGGTGAGAACGGTGAGAAGCGTAGCGACCAAGTACCACTGCATCTTCTTCTAGTTCGCTAGATCCACACTCGCTCAGTAAGGAAGACGAGTCTAAACGCAACGTTTTAGTGCCACCTTGAATGTGTATATTGTTCCACGTGTTTCTCCGTTTGAGTTTCTTACTTTCATTTTTGTTTTTAGATAATTAAATACTCGTTCGGTCCCACTGATAAATTTATTCAATGTGATATAAAATATATTTAAATATATATCTAAATTTAAAATTAATTATTAATTTTAAAATAAATAATAATTATTTAAATTCAAATATTTAATATTTGATGATAAAAAATTTATCTTTTAAATTAAAATAATCATTAATTAAAATAAAATATGTATTTGACTTATAGTGACTAATGTTTATTTGATATAATATAAAATGTATTTATTTATATATCTAGATTTAGAATGAGTTACTTAATTATAAAATAAAAAAATAAGGAATTAATTAATATGCACCGTTAATGTAAAGAATTTTACATTGTCGATTCATCACCATCACCAGTTTGTATTACTTTATAGATTTTAAAAATAAAAATCATACTTGTCCAAATATCCAACTGTTATAATTAACTGACGGTGTAAAATTCTTTTATATTCTTCGTGTATTTCAGTTAAATTAAAAAATAATTATATAAACTCAATTATATTAAATAATCATGTAAAAAGAAGAGGAAAAATGACTCGTGAGAAGAAGAAAAAAAAGATATTTTAATATTTTGAAATAAGAATTTTGTCTATTAAATTAAGATAACTTGTTAATTAAAATAAAATAGATATTATGTTTATAATGACCTATAAGATAAAAAAAATATTTAATATGATATAAAATGTATTTAGATATACAAAAAATAATTTACTTATTTGTAAAATAAACAATAATTATATTTGTAACGAAGAAAATGAAATAAGTAATAGAGAGAGAAATATATAAATAAAAAAATATATGGGGAAAATATATGTCAAATAAAGTTTGAACTTTGAATTTGATTTTGAAATGGATTGGTGGGAAAGAGGAAAAAAACGTTTATTTGAGGTAGTCAATGATTGATTGACATTTGACATACAAACATGTGTTTGATTGATATTTATTTGTGACATTTGTTGATTACCCATATGTCCAAATGTTAGTGTAAATTGAAAAGGTTGGAAGGAGAAATTTGAAAAATGATGCAATAATATCTTGAAGGGTTCATGGTAGATAATCAAAGTAAAAAGTATTCACTTTATTTCAGAATAACTTTTTAGAAGAAATTATTTAAAAATAAATGACATTTCAATTGTATTTTTTAATTATTATTTTATACATTACTTCTAACACATTAATAAGATAAATTTAGTAAAATATCATATATTATGATAATATTATTGTTTTCCTTAATTTATGGACAAAAATCTTATACGAAAGTCATTTTGAAACGAAGAGAATATATACTACTACGAAAAATATAGAAAATAGAAAAATGCCTTAATTTTAAAGAAAAATGATTTTGAAGAGATGAAGAAATAAAAATCCAAAATATGTTTAAAAACCAATATATTTTTTGAAAAGATCAAAATAAGAAATATATTAACCATCAAAATAAGTCACTTTAGTATAAGATGACAATAAAGAATTCAAAATTATAATACAAAACTCTTAATAAGACACACCATAAAGCTCTGACTATAAAACAAATGATAAGCAAGATAAGGGATTTTGCCTTCAAACCTAATAATTAAAATCAAAAGAAACATATTTCGAATTTAACCACGAAAAAAATTGGAGTTTTACCCTTTCTGATAACGCCGGCAAATACTACTACTCTTTATTCTGAAAAGTACTAGTGTTTTGCTTTTTCCAAATAACCCAAATCACATAGAGCCAAATAGTATTTAAAAGCAGTCGAGTTTTTTTCCGACAAACCACATATCCCTCCAAACTACAAGAGATGGTCCAATAGCTATTCTTAAAATGTCACTAAGAAACCTAGAGAATTAGAAATTGAAGGTCACAGTCTACCAAAAAAATTCACATTCTACAAACAAATTATTTTTGTCTTCATCCACGCCATAATTTGCCGCCCATCTTTGATCGGTCGTAGCAAGAATTCGTCGCCTAGCCAAAATTTCCTTCGTTAGAATATGATTTAAAAACAATCGCCAGACAAAAATAGATACCTTAAGCGGCACAATCTTCAATTCAATGTATTAAAAACCGGATCGGTGATCGAACCGGTGAAGTTTGTGGTTTAAGATTTAATTGGTTCAACCGGTTAAGCCTACAGTCGAATCGTTTATTAAATAAACTAATAATATGAAACTAAATTCCATAGATATGTTACACATAATCATACATTCACAACTTAATAAAATAAATATTTCAAAAAATCTATTACAAAGTTAATACAACAATATCGATAATACATATAATAACATAACATAGTTCTACACTTCATTTCAACCTTTATTTAAGAATAATTTGACCAAATTAAAGAATTACAATAAAATAAGTTAAACTAATTCAAACCAAAATTAAAATAGTAGAATATAATAATTAAAATAAAATCCAAATAATTAAGATAGAATACCAAAAATAAATAATACAATATATTTTATTAAACAACAAAAAATGAATTTGAGTTGAACTACAACAAACAAATCTTACTTGACAACAACAAATAATATTAACTTGAACGACAATCAATATTGAGTTGAATATCGTGATTATGTTTAAAAGAAACAACGTGATGATGAGGAGTGTGGTTGAAAAAAAACTATAATGGAGGGACAAATTTAGAAGTTTATATGATTAAAAAATACATGGAGTTCTTTTTTGTGATTGAGAATGTATGTTAAGTTTTGATATTGACATATTAAAATTTTAAAAAAATTAAAAAATGATTAATTTGATGAATTTTTTTTGAACTAGACGGTTTTACAAAACCGACTCCAGTTCTTTGGTTTGAATGATTTTGAACGGTTTAATTCGGTTTTTCCGGTTTTACTCTAATTTTGATCCACTAATGATTTTGAAAGGTTGATCCAACTGAATTCATCTCTGATTCCCGGTCCAACTGGTGGAACCGCCCGGTTCGATCTGGTTTTTAAAACATTACTTCAACCATAAAATTTGGGAATTTTCCTGGTTGTTGTCGTCAACTTCGAACAAATTTTTATTAACATTATTGATGTAGCAAGAAGGTGAATGTAAATTCCAAATTCAGCGATCTTCTACGTCCATCTGCAAAACAACTGATGTTAACCTCTTAATACACTCTTCCACTAACTCGTCCTCCCACACAAACAACCTGATACACGACTTTCACGCCTCACCATTCTCCCCTCACCTCAACTGATTCATTTGTACGAATGACACAAACTTATTCTCTGCTAAATCAAACAACCTACTAAATCTAACATTCAAAGGGATACCATCAAGCCAAGGGTCTTCCCAGAACAAAGTAGAAGCCTTATTTCCTATTGTAGCGGGGTATTTGTTACCTTTAGATTTATTGACTAAATCAAAAGTAAATCATACAATTCGAGTCGCCACCGCACTTCTATTTATCCAAAGGAAATGTTAGAAAGCGAACAAAAACCGAGAAGTTTTATCAAATCAAAAACTAATAAAAATGTCAGAGATCTGGGTAAGGGGGTTGGTTATGCAATGGGAAGGTTTTAAGCACCCAAAACATCCTTAGTACTCTAAGGGAGCTCTTTTTGCAAATTGTTGTATGGTAGGTTGGTATTTGTGAAAATATTTGTGCAAACATGATTGGGGAGGTGAGAAAAGAATATACAAATTATTTTCAATTTTGTTGTTTGAATGGATAAACCCATTGCCTACGTACCATCACAAAGGTAGGATCAAAACCTCGTAGTTCGGGGTAAAAATCTCGAAAGAAGTTGGTGAATTGATTTGACAAAAGCCTTAAGGTCTTTTGTTATCAAAAGGAGAAAACTCAACCTAAAACTCAACATACTAGTGAGGGATCCACCCTATAATAAGTATGGAAGACTTATATTCCAATCACTAAGGATAAGGTGAGGTTTACATCAACCACTATGATAACTCAAACCTAATAGCTAATGTTTATGAAAAACTTTGGCAAAGGTGGCCATTGGAACCACAAAACAAACTTGAGTGAGTTGTATTTACCAATTAGAAGTATTCACAAAATAAAGTCAAAGTTGACTTAAGATTCAATTCAAAATAAGTATTAATGAAAAGAGTTTGAAAAATCAAAGACATATGGCCTAGGTTTCTAATTTTGAAAACAATGTCAATGTTTGCACAAAATAAGTTTGGCTTGGGTTAAAGTGGAAAGAAGAAGAGAAGGGCTAGTCCTAAACATGCAAAGATGAGAGAAGAGAAGAAAACCCTTGGAGTTCCTTTCTTGAGATCATAAAGATGATTCAAGATCTCATTTCCTTTGGACTTAGCAAGCAATAAGCAATTAACTCAAGCAATCAAGCAAATATTCAATCAAGCTCCTAGGATCCTCCAATTGGACTTGTCTCTCTTTTAACTTGGATGTTCATGACAATGGTCCTTCTAATTAGCTCAAGTTTGGTATCCCTATCATACAAGAACAAACAAATCAAAAAGTTCCACAATGCAATAGAAAGAATGGACAAAGAGAGAGTTTAGGTTAGGGGTCCTTTCAATGTCATCTTCAATATTAAGCATTCTAAAGGCATGAGGCCTAGTTGCTCTTTAACATATTTAACATTCTAAAGGCATGAGGTCTAGTTTCTCTTGAACTCCATTTAGCATAGGTAAGGTCCTAATTCGAAGTCCTTTCTCCTTTTGCATTGGGTTCACACAAACAAAACAAAACAAGCATAAAGCAAAATATATTCACAATAATGTGCTCAAGTGAGCAAAAGGCAAATGACATAAACATAAACATGAGCTCAAATGAGCAAAGGGAAAAGACAATATGAATAAATGAGCAAGAAATTAAATTGCATTAAAGTAAATTGCAAGAATTAAATGCTTGTATTAAAAGTTAGTAATTAGTAGTTAGTGTTAGTGTGCCATAAGGCAATTTAGCGCTATGTTAAGCAATCGTAAGTGGACTAATGTAGTAGTCACACCTATCTGAGGCCGGTCAATAAAACTATAGGCAAATAAACACAAGTTAGAGATCATGACTAGTAAGCCAAACTCCTACAACTTGCCATGCCAAAAGAAAAGAAGAATGACCTTGTATGGATTTTAGGTTTTTTGCTTGACCAAGAAGCAACCTATCTTGGACACAAAGCAATTCACTTGATCTTTGATCAAGATGAATTTAATTTGGATCAAAGAAGGTTAAGCCTCTCATATGTCAAGGCTAACCACAAATCATTAACTCATTGGTCAAAAGAAAAAGAAGGAGATAAAGATGGAAATTGAATGTACAAAAATAGAAATTCAAATGACTTAACCAAAACACATTGATCAAACATAAATGGAATCAACATCAATCAATGGTAAACAGAAGTAAAATGAAGATTAGAAGTCAAGAAAGGTCAAACATATTTTTGGTATTTTTTGGAATTAAAATAATGCATAAAATAAAATGAACAAATAAAGGTCAAACTTCAAATCCAATTCAAATCAACTTGGATAAGTCCAATTGGATCATCATAAGTCTAACATGGTCAAACAAGGTTTGACAAATTTTCTCAATATTTTTTGAAAACAGAAACTAATTTTAAACAATTAAAAATAAAGAAAAATAACATAATTGGACTAAAATCTCAAATAAATCTCAAATCAATTAAGAAATTGATGAGAATATTTTTCATAGATTCATCATCATCCAAAGATGTTAAGAAAATATTTTTGGCAGTTTTGAATATCAAATGGTATTTTAAATGAATTAAAAACAATCAGAAATGAAATAATTCACAAAAAATATTAAATGGAATTACAAAAATAATTAAAAATCATTTTATGAAACTAGAATTTAAGAGAAAAATGTTGCAATTGGTCCCATATTTTTGTGATTCCAAATAAAGAAGTTATGAAATTTTGAAAATAATTGGAATAAAAGAAAATAAAACAGAAATTAATAAAATAGAAAAAACCACAAGCGTCTTATCAGAGCTCATTAATTGACGTGGCTGATCAGAAGGCTAGGAAGCGCGCGCTCATTGTGTTCCTTGGTCAACATCACCACACATTGAATTAAAAAAAGTCAAGCAAAGCAATAGCCAAGATTAGATCATAACTCTTGAATACAATGGCCAAAACGCTTCCACGTAAGGGACGGTGGTGGAAACCACCGTCTTCTCCGGCGAGCTCACTAATCCGGCCACCAGTTGCAGGTTTTACAACCTCAACCAAAACTCACGATCCATATACCAAATGAAAGCTAGGGTGATGTACATCACCCCTGTAACCTTAGTTTTTACTCAAGACTCTTATGGAAGAAGAAATATGAGGTTGAAAAACTAGGTGTTCAATCTGAGTTCACCAATTCACAAAATTAAAGCCACCATTGGCTTGCCTCTCACATGAGGACTTCAGAAATGCAAACCAACACAAGCAATGCACAATATTCAGAGAGATTCAAAGCAAAACAGTTATGGTATAAACCTTTGTAGAGCAGCTTTCAAGAGCACAATTCAACCAATCCTTTGCCTGCAGCTTGATCTGGATGCTTGGTATGAGAGCTAGGCTTAGGAATTAGTGATGATAATCAACTGATGTTGTTGAAAATCACACTTGAAAATGAAAAGTGAAAATGCAAATTCCTTTGGTGAGAGGGTGGGAAATGATTTCTGCAGAGATTCAGGCGCCTTCAGGTTGACATTTGAGTGAAGCCATGCCTTCTATTTATAGCCACAATTGATGCAAAGGGGTGGAAAACTCGTGCATATGTGAAGTTGGATCCTCCATGCATGGGTCTGTACAGACGCATGTGAGGCCCAAAATCAATTGGTTTTGCATGCTGAACTCAAATGAATCAAGTTTGGACATGCAGATGGCAAGGCAATGGATTGTGCATGAAGATTTCACTTGGTTTCCATAAATGATCACAAATATTCATCTCTTCGAAAGTCCTATTTGGAAAATCCAAACATAAGCATATGGGTAATGGTTGGAAAGGTATTGACATAAGGAACAAAATCTATGTTGAACAAAAATCCATTTGGAGTGTGGAAAATATTAAAAACTAGCCATGAAGTTCAAGGTACAAAACATGCATTTGGAAAATTTGCCAAAAATGACCAACTTCAAGCCCTTCTGTTTCGATGATGCAAGCCTTAAATGACAAAACCTTAAACATAAACGTTGTAGGTCTTTTCAAGACAATCAATTTGGACTTAAAATTTGCATCATTTGGATTTTTGATGAGAAAGTTATGAGCACTTGAAGTTGGACTTTTTTGAGATTCAATGGCTTTGGTCCAAAGTGACCTATAATGTTTTGTATTATCACATGTACTTATTTTAGGATTATGAAATTTTGTCCAACATAAAAATTTAAGTATACATCTTAAAATTTCCAATGCACTTAGTCTCACCTCAAAATCACAAACAATGAAGGAGTTAGGTCCTTGGGAAGTTGACCTAAAATTAGGGTTTCAGTCAAAATGACCTATAATGTTTTGAAATGAATGATGACCTTCCATGTTTCAAATTAAATTTTGATGAGCATGAAAGTTGTCCATATGGTTCTTAAGAACATTGTTTCTCTTGGGATCATCTTCATTTGATAAACACATAAAAAGTTAGGTCTCAGTGGATTTCAAAATAGTCAGATGAATTGACTGGTCAACTTCTCAAGTCCAAACTTCAAATCTTGATGAATAAATGATTGAGGACACTCACATAGGCTCATATATTCATAAAATAATGAATGAAAAAACTTAACTTGATTGTATTTGATCATAGGTTGAGGTTGCTTCATGAGCAAGGCACAATCAATGCACAGTTGAATTAGGGTTTCCTTGGGAAACAATCCTCAAGCCCTTTGGTTTATCTTGATCGAATTGACAAATTGAGATACTTGGGAGGCATATATGATGATTGAGAGCTTTGGGAACCATTGTCATGCTTGCTTTCATCTTCATCTGGCCACTTCAATGGGCATAGGAGCCTCCTAAGAGCCTTGGATCACATGACTGCTTGAGCTTCAAAAACAAACAAGTTAGTGACATATTTTTATGCTTTTGGTTAGTAAAAGAATAAGAAAAGCAACAATATACAATTGAAGCATGCTTGGTGGTCTCAAACCAACTCACACAAGTCCCAACCCAAGGGTAAAGGAGCCAAGATGCTATGATCCTTGAGGCAAATGAAATGAGCAATGATATGATGCCATGAGGGATCTTAGTGTCAAAATTAGGGTCTTACACCTATCTTTTGATCAATGTTTACGAGCCACCACTCTACATCAGCCAAACCAACACCCTCCCTTATGTTACTCAAATTCCTCCACCAAACAGATCCACCACCCCCCTCATATCATAAACGCCTTATTCCTCATTATACCGAGCACTCAATACCCTATACCAAAGACTTACCGTCTCATTTAGAATCCCCCAACACAATTATTAAGTAAGGCGAAGTTAAACTCCTTTAACCTCCTAACCCACAAACCTCCATTTTCTTTTTTCAATCAAATAGTACCCCATTTAATCCAAGAAATTTTATTCACTTTCTCAACCCCCCCCCCCCCTTAAAAAAGCATTAAAAATGGATTCGTGAGAAGATGTGATTCATGCAGGCACCTTGAAAAAGGAAAGAAAGTAGACTAGAATGGACGACATGATTGACTTAATGAGAATCAAGTGACTCCTCATAGAGAGAAAATGACTCTTCCACCCCCGAAAACCTTGTTTTGATCCGCTAAATCAAAGGAAACCAGAAATTAAGCTTTCTAGAATCACCACCAATGGGCAACCTCGAATACAAAAAATATAGGCGACCGTGCTTACAGTTCATAACCAACATTGCCTCATGCAACCAATATTCACAGACGTTGACTCCAAATAACATGCTTTTATGAAAGTTAACTTTTAAACCTGATATAGCTTCAAAAAGAATCAAGACCTCCTTCAAAGTTTGGACATTAGCCCAACCTTAACCCCCATTAAAAGAGTATCGTCAACGAATTGTAAATGAGAAACAAAAGCAACGCATTGTGCCCCCACCCCATAACATGTATACATACCTTTTCCCACTATAACATTCATCAAGACATGTAACCCTCCAATTACTAACAGGAAGAGAAAAAGGGAAAGAAGATCACCTTGTCGAATACCTCTTTCCAACTTAAACTCGTAAGTTGGACTATCATAAACAAGAACTGAAGTAATTATCGTAGAAATACATTCTAAAATTTGCTTCTGCCATAAAGTAGGAAAATTCGTTTATCATTCAAATACCCTTAATCCATTGACTCATACGTGATCAGAAAAAAAACTAGCAAGTGTACTATTTTTACCGATGTAGTAATAAGGAGTTTTATTTCCAAGTATCGATCTCAAGGATTGCGTAGGAATTACTTATTTTAATTTGATTCTATCAGAACAAAAAGATAATGGTTGGGTTGTTTTGGAATTTAGAATAGTAAACACGAAAATAGTAAAAATAATTGATTAAGATAAAAGATGCTAGGGTGAGTGGTTGAGTTAACCGGTTATGAATTCAGTCCCGATTTCCTTAATACATATGATACATTCAATCACCTAACCTCAGAATGTTCTTACTTAAGTCCTTAAGGAAGAAACTATTAAACTACCAATTCTTACTCAAATGTCCATTCAATTAATCATTGGTTTTAATCATACAAAATATCAAGGTTTACGGTGATTTATGAAAGTGTCTAGTCCTAGATGATGCATTCATAAACCCAATTGTGTGAAAACCCTACCAATCACATGTTGGTGTAAGCCCTAGAGGCCAATACATTTTGGTACTTGTATCGAATAATAAAAGGCATTCTCTTTATTATGGTTGATTAATAAAGTCCCTGGAATAGATAGTCCGTTTAATGTATTAATTGTGACTTAATCATGAGAACACATTAAACATAAGGACATTATTCCTAAAGCATCCGTAGTCGAGCTTTAGTGTGAAGTGGGATAACATTAAAGCATTAAGACTATTATGTTTGTAGACTGATGATCACATCTCATGGATCATGGATAAAGAGTTATCAAGTCTTAAACATAGGTATGAATATTAGGAGTAATATTTATACCGGATTGACCCGCTATGAGAATACTATATAGAAAGTTATGCAAGGTGTCATAAGTTATTCTCATGGTGATAATAGTGTATTCCACTCTTCGACCTGAAACCACTATGGACCCTAGATGTAGAGTCGAGTGCTTTATTGCTGATCCAACGTTGTCCGTAACTGGATAACCATAAAGACAGTTGATGGGTACTCCACAAAGCATGCTGAGGGACATGAGTGACCTAGATGGAATTTGCCCATCCTGCATAACAGGATAAATGTCTATGGGCCCAATATTGAACTGGACAAGGATGACACGGTCTATGCCTTGTGTTCAATATAGACATAAGGGCAAAAGGGTAATTATACACATAATTATTATCACAGATGGTTTTGTCAGATCACATGACATTTTCGTGTCTTGGGTAGCAGTGATGTGTTGCTAGATACCGCTCACTGTTTATTATGTTAAATGCGTGATTTAATATAATTGCCAACGTCACGAAAACCTACAGGGTCACACACAAAGGACGGATTGATGAGAGATAGAGTAACTAAGGAATACCGTAAGGTACGGTGCCCTTAAGTGAATTATAGAACATCGTAAGGTATGGTGTACTTGAGTAGAATACGAAATATGGTAAGGTACCATGGGCTTAAGGGATTTTGGGCATATTATAAGATATGGGCCAAAATACACTTAAGTGGGCTTTTAGCTTGAAGCCCACACAAGTGGTTCTATAAATAGAACCCTTGTGCAGAAGCAAAAATTTGCGGTTGCATTCTTTTCGTTTTCACTCTCTCTCTCTCTCTCTCACTCAAAGCCTTCATTCGTACCAGCTAGCACTGAGATTGAAGGAAACCGTTCGTGTGGGCTGAGTAGAGACGTTGTCATCGTTCAACGTTCGTGATCGTTTCGTGGATATGCATCAAAGGTTTTTGATCGTCACAAGAGATCTGCACCAAAGGTTTCAACCGTCACAAGAGGTAAATACTCTATCACTGATCATGACCATTCGTAAGGATCTCTAAAGGAGAAAATTTTAATTTCCGCTGCGCTTTGGGTCGCAATTCTCCTTCATCACAATCCTGTTATTAGGAGTCATAGATTAATTCGTATTTGTCCGATACAAAAACATAAGAACATCACACAATTGAATTGAAATACGTAACATAGTAATCAAGGTATCATTGGTTCAAATTCATAGCATACGATAACATCATGACCACCCCCCTAGCATCAGGGGGTTTAGCCTCTCATAGAACTTAAAGAATTCATAAAGTAAAGATTAGACATTACAAAGAATTAGGAGAGTTTGATCTTCAATGGTGGCTACCCTTGAATCTCGCCGTCTTCGAATCCGTCGTATTCGCTATCTTCTCCACTGTAATGCTTTCGTTCGTCTGTCAAAAGCCCCTTCCTCTTTCTCTTCCAAGCCTTCTTATAGCTTCAGATGACCCTCTTCCAAGCTAAAGGTCCAAACTACCCTTAATGAGCATAATCGGGTCAAAAAGTTAAAATTAGGTTTTCCAAGCTGCGTTCAATCAACACGGCCGTGTGGTGGCACACGGGTGGTCGTGTTGTTCTTCAGTATTAATTAATTTCAGCATACGTTACAGTGGCAACAACACGGGCCGTGTCCCTACACACGGGTGCCCGTGTTAATGCACTGTTTTAATCAACACGGTCGTGTGGTGGCACACGGGTGGCCGTGTTGATCTCTGTTTTCTATTTCATCTCTGCTCTGCTTGATCAACAACACGGGAAGTGTTGTGGCACACGGGTGCCCGTGTTGACCTGCTGTTTTTTCATATTTTCGTCCTTCGGAGTGTCCAGAACTTCACCATTCTTGCTTTTAAACCTGGAACAATGACACTACCAAACGAAGCATAAACGAGATCTTTTTTGACATAAACTCGTAATCGAATGCAATGCAATACCAAACCAACAAAACATGATAATTGACTCAAATGCAACTAAAAACAAACATAAATCTTACCAAGGTGATGAAAATATGTCGGATTAGCGGCGGGAGTTCAATGGAAATGGTGACCGATCACAACCCCAAACTTGTCTCATTGCTTGTCCTCAAGTGATGTATTGAGTCCAAACAAAGGTCGCCCCCGAATTCGTTTTCCACAATGCAACCTAGTCTTTCACCATTCGTGTTCTTCCTTTCCAATCGAGTTTCAGGTCTCTCCGATTCAGGCAGTTTACCACATTTCCACATCCGAAACCTCTTCACCTGCAAGCTTTTCACACACTCACAATATCTCTCAGGGTTAGGTGTGTACACTCACAGCACAGTATACAATATCAAACTCTTAACTTTGAATACATTCTAATGTCACTACAACAACAGATTCCACACACTTTTTGAGGTCTTTTTAGGTTGTAATGGGGCTTGGGTACGGTGGGATAAACAAAAAAATGGATAACAAAGGGTTTTGAACTCGGTAATCATGTTGTGTACTTTTTCTTTCTTTTCCTGTGCATCACATATATTTTGGGGATTCATTTCACTCTTTTGACTCTTTTTCTACTAAACTTTTCCGAGCATTTTATATCTATTAGAATCTAAGGTCTCGGCAAGTGCATTTTTCTCTTTTGTTTTTTTTTTCTTTTCTCTTTTTTTCTTCTTCTTTTTTTTAGAGAAAATACATACTATTTTTCCTTTTGTATGATCTCATCTTATGCACTTGCCTTCTCTTTCAAGATTTCCACCCCAAACTTAGTTTTATTGCACATCTTGCAATTCACACAATCATACCGAGTTATGACACAAACGGAAATGGATGATTAAAAGTTAACAGGGGGTTTATGATGAATACTGCTTAACGTTAACATGGGGTTTACAATGAATAAATGGCTAAGGCTCAACGGGGTTTACGAAGGGAAACATACATATAGGGATGGCTAGAAAGGCCCTGGCTAAACAAACAACTTACCTCAGTGTGTTTTGTCATGCTGTGACGTGTCAACAGAACATACGCAAAATCAGAGTGATAAAGTCATACCTGGCTGAACTCTCATGTTGATATTTCGTGTTTGGCTTTTCGTGATCTCACCATGTTGGTTAGCTTGCAAGCTCTGAAGTCCCTTCGTGTTATGTGGTTCTTTCCTGACTTGGTCTTTCCATACCGCTTTCTTGGTCCGGTGTCCCCAAAATGTGTCCGACTTCTTTTCTCAAGGTTGCATCAACTTCCAGGGTGCCTTATCAGCCTTAGTTTGAGGGGTGTCATTCATCCACTACCATTGACCCCGGGCTCGTCCAACCGTTTCTCATCACCCTGTACACACAGTAGGTCCAAAAGAACAGAAAACAACCAAAACAAACAAACATACTAATATAATGATAACATAACAAAAACAAAACAAATTGAAAGAAAATAAAACATGAAAGGAGAAACCCCCCCCCCCACACTTGAACTAAACATTAACCTCAATGTTTAAATTCAAACACGAAGGGGACTTACAGTGCTCACTGTTGAGGAGGAGGAGGCGGAGGATCGTGCGGGAAATGCAACATCAGACGTTGCATCATGGTCTGCATATCATCCATGACTGTCCCTTGTCGAAACAGTTCCACACTCTGTCTATCAAATTCCGCACCTTGCCTGGTCTGCTCGGTGCGGAGGGTTCCCATCTCCGTCTGGATCCAACCCCACTGATCCTGCGACATAAAAGAGGAGCCTTCACCCGGTAGGCTCGAATCATGTGTGGGTGGCATACCGTGGGTAGCTTGCCTCTCGTCTTCTTCCATGTCCTCACCTGAAAGGTCATGGTCAAACTGTGTATCTTCCCCTACCGCTTGGGCTGAACCTGTGTATAACCAATTAGCAGCATTGGCAATGCCAATGGACCCGGGTGCCGGAAGTGCGAGCACTTCCACATTGTGAATCATCAGCGCGTAATGAGTCGGTCTGATGGCAATCATTTGTTGATTGACTAGCGTGTGCATGTCAATCCTATTCTTGCCCGTTACTGCAGTCTCTTCCATCAGCAGTTGATCATACCCGAAGTGGCTCGCAATCTGCGTGATCATCCCACCTACAGAAATATCCCCAGTAGTTGCATGGCCAACCTGTTTCAGATGATTGGCGGCGAAAGCTGCTGCATTGATTCGCTCATTGTGAGCCATGCAATACAGAAAATATAATTCTCTCTTTGCCACAACCCCAGTACTATCACCCCGTCCGAACAGGGTGTATGCTAACCCTTTTTGTGCATACCTAAAGCACGGGTTGTGAATTCCATAAGCCTTTCCCGAGCTGGGGTTATACCCAGTTTTACCTGTAATAGCTTGCCAGAAATCAACAGCAGAAAAAGTGTCTGGTGGGGATCCGGGTCCAGATACCGGGAGTTTCAGAATACTCCCCAGTTCCACAACCGATAACTCATGATCTTCATCAAACAGGCGGAAAGTAATTTGCCCATAAAACTCCAACTCCGACCCTGTCCACCTTCTCCGCATCTTGAACTCAACCGTACTAAAAAATTCAAGGGTTATCCGAGCGAAGGTCGATGCCTCAAATTGCATGTATTCCAACATACCAATGGTGTGGAACATGCGGTGCACCTCTTCTTTCAAACCTAACTTATCCAGGGTGGCATCACACATATATCTGGTTGGGATAAGCTTACGTTTGGCTAGAATGACATACCTTTCTTGATGCTCCTATTGGTCAAACAAAATGCCATGATTGTTTGTAGAGCGTCTAACCCGTTGCTTCGGTCGAGACGACGTGGCTACCTCCTTCTCCTTGCTTGCACGCTTTGGAGGCATAATGTACCTGACAAAAATATCTCCAAAAATCCAACGAAAAGGTTAGTGAAAACTGCAACCGTCACTGTGTAGAGGACGGCGAGGGGAACACTTTTTGTGAAGGTGAGTGGATGTGAAAGTGAGTGGAGCTAGGAGAAAATTGAAGCTTAGCTTGATGGAGGCTAGGGTAACAATGGAGGAAGTGGGAGAGAGAGGTTGCCAAAATCAGAAAAAGTGAGAATGAATGGTGAGGAAGAGAGATAATAGCAAGTGGGGCCCATTACTTAAAATCCCCAAAATCCAAAATTTTGAAAAATTTACCCGTTACAAACAACACGACCGTGTTCCTGCACACGGGCACCCGTGTTAATTTTCTGTTTTAATTAACACGATCGTGTGACAGCACACGGGTGTCCGTGTTAACTCACTATTTTAATTAACACGACCGTGTTCCTGCACACGGGCAACCGTGTTAATTTTCTGTTTTAATCAACACGGCCGTGTGTCAGCACACGGGTGGCCGTGTTGATGCCCCTGTTTTTCACATTTGCTGAATTCGAAAATGCTTCTTTGGTCTGGCATCCTGTCACTGCGATGCTAGTATGATTATGGTATCCTTTCTCCTTACCTGCAACAACATGTCACACCCCTACAGAAAAGAAACGAAAAAAAACAAAATAAGTTAGCAATCGAACACGTGGGTTGCCTCCCACGAAGCGCTTCGTTTAACGTTGCATGGCTCGACGGTTGCCCACCTCATTAGGCGAGGCGCATCTAGTCAATCAAACCCGGTTGTTGGCCTCTGTAATATGGCTTCAGCCTCTGGCCATTCACCTTGAAGATATCTCCATTGTCTTGGTTCTTAATCTCTATTGCTCCGTGTGGAAAAACCTTATGCACGACAAATGGCCCGGACCATCTGGACTTTAATTTCCCAGGAAACAACTTGAGCCGCGAATTGAACAACAATACCAGTTGTCCTTCCCAGAAATCTTTCCTGATGATTCTCTGATCATGCCACTTCCGTGTTTGCTCCTTGTACATCTTTGCATTCTCATATGCCTGATTACGAAATTCTTCTAACTCATGAAGTTGAAGAATTCGGGATTCACCGGCTTTTGCAAGATCACAATTTAAGAACTTGGATGCCCCAAAAGGCTTTGTGCTCCAATTCCAAAGGAAGATGACAAGCCTTACCATAAATCAGCTGATACGGAGACATGCCAATTGGTGTTTTGAAAGCGGTTCGGTACGCCCATAGCGTCATCCAATTTGATTGCCCAATCTTTCCGTGAAGCACTGACTATTTTTTCCAAAATCTTTTTAATTTGCCGATTAGACACTTCAACTTGCCCACTCGTTTGGGGATGATATGGTGTGGCAATCTTGTGCTTCACATTGTATTTCTTTAATAAGTTCTCCATGAGCTTATTCAAGAAATGTGTTCCTTCATCACTGATAAGTGCTCGAGGCACACCAAACCTGGAGAAGATATTTTGTTTAAGGAAGCTTACCACTGCTCTAGCGTCATTAGAGGGGAGAGCTACGACTTCCACCCATTTGGAGACGTAGTCCACAGCCACCAGAATATAACTCTTCCCAAATGAGGGTGGAAATGGTCCCATAAAGTCTATTCCCCAGACATCAAATAATTCCACCTCAAGCATGCCCTTTTGAGGCATCTGATTCTTTCTAGAGATATTTCCTGTCCATTGGCATCTGTCACATTCCTTCACCATGACTTGTGCATCCTTAATCAACGTGGGCCAGTACAACCCGGATTGGAGGACTTTTGCGGCTGTCCTGTCTCCACTAATGTGTCCCCCATAATCTGAGTCATGACAAGCCTTTAAGACTTCATTTTGTTCTTCCTCAGGGACACATCGACGAATTAGTCCGTCTACCCCTTTCTTATACAAGAATGGTTCGTCCCACAAATAAAACCTGCAATCATGAAGAAACTTTTTCTTTTTGTTATAATCAAAGTCGTCAGGAATTATACCACCTACCAGGTAGTTTGCAGAGTCCGCAAACCAAGGAACACCCACCACCGCGAGGATTCTCTCATCTATAAACTCATCCTTTATGGGATGGTCCTCTTCCGTCTCTCCAATCGGAGACATTCGAGACAGATGGTCAACAACGGTGTTCTCACACCCCTTTTTATCTCGAATTTCAAGGTCAAATTCTTGCAACAGCAAGATCCATCTGAGCAGCCTTGGCTTCGAGTCCTGTTTAGAAAAAAGATATTTCAACGCAGCATGGTCAGTATAAACAATTACCTTTGTTCCCAACAAGTATTGCCGAAATTTGTCAAAGGCATAAACCACAACCTGTAACTCCTTCTCTGTGGTTGCATAATTCATCTGCGCTGGATTCAACACATGGCTAGCATAGTAGATGACGTGGAGGCATTTGTCTTTTCTTTGCCCCAAGACAGCCCCTACTGCTATATCGCTCGCATCGCATATTATCTCAAAGGGTAGAGACCAATCAGGCGAGATCACTATAGGAGCAGACACCAATTTATTTTTCAGAGTCTCGAAGGCTTCGTTACACTTCTTGTCAAACAGAAACGGAGTATCCTTCACAAGCAGGCTAGTCAAAGGTTTTGCGATCTTGGAGAAATCTTTGATGAACCGTTGATAGAATCCTGCATGTCCCAAGAAACTCCGTATACCTTTCTCGTTCACAGGATGAGGGAGATTGGCGATCACTTCCACTTTTGCCTTGTCAACTTCTATCCCTTGATGGGAAATTTTATGACCTAGTACGATCCCTTCTCTCACCATGAAGTGACACTTTTCCCAATTCAGAATTAGATTGGTTTGTTGACACCTTTCCAGCACAAGTGACAGATTATACAAACAATTTTTGAAGGAAGATCCAAAAACCGAAAAATCATCCATAAACACTTCCATGTGCTTTTCCAGCATATCGGAAAATATGGATGTCATGCACCTCTGAAATGTTGCAGGTGCGTTGCATAACCCAAATGGCATTCTTCTATAAGCAAAGATTTCGTATGGGCATGTGAATGTTGTTTTTTCTTGATCCTCTGGTGCCACCGCAATTTGGTTGTACCCTGAGTATCCATCCAGAAAACAGTAGAAATCATGACCTGCCAATCTTTCCAATATCTGATCGATAAAAGGTAAGGGAAAGTGGTCCTTCCTTGTAGCAGTGTTCAGTCTTCTATAGTCTATGCAAACTCTCCATCCTGTAATAGTACAGGTGGGGATCGACTCATTTTTTTCATTTTTGATCACAGTTGTCCCTCCCTTCTTTGGTACCACGTGAATTGGGCTTACCCATGAACTGTCAGATATTGGGTAAATTAACCCCGCATCTAAAAGTTTCACGACCTCCTTGCGAACAACTTCTTTCATATCTGGATTCAGTCTTCTTTGAGGTTGGACGACCGATTTCTGATCATCCTCCATTAAAATCTTGTGCATACACCTTGTCGGGCTGATTCCTTTTAAATCGTCCATCGCCCACCCAATAGCACCTTTGTATTTTTTTAAGACTTTGATTAGCTCTCCTTCTTGTGTCTCTCTCAAACCTGAATTGATGATTGCTGGACATTTTTCCTCATTGTCAAGAAAAACATATTTGAGATGTTCCGGTAATTGTTTCAACTCTATCCCTTTTTTTATATCCTATTTTGATTCTGAAGATGTTTTAGGTCGAAGCTCCTCCCAACGTTGCGGTCGGGAACGAACCCAAGGCGGTTGTTCCTTTAACATTGCTACCACTTCGGATTCTTCCTCATCAATTCCTTCAGTATCCTCCACAATAGATAAACTCAAAACTCTCTCCAAAGGAAGCCTGGGTGTTGTAATATGCATAGATTGAGCAAAAACTGTATCTAACACTTCAATACTTTTACTCGCCCCTTCGTCCTCTTTGAATTTCATAGTATCCCTCACATCAATTTTGAGCTTTTCATCATAAACTTTGAGGGTCATGGTACCTTCTTCAATGTCTATCATGCATCTTCCAGTTTCTAGGAAAGGTCTTCCCAGTATGAGAGGAATCTCCTCATCTTCCGGCATCTCAAGTATCACAAAATCAACCGGAAATACAAATTTATCAATCTTCACCAGGACATCTGTTGCTATACCATATGGTCTCTTCATAGAATGATCCGCAAACTGCAGTGTCATGCGGGTATCCTGCACCTCCCCTAACCCAAGTTTTTTGTAAATTGAGAGGGGCTTTTAGACTCACACTTGCTCCCAAATCAATCAGTGCTTTCTTAAAGGATCTATCTCCAATGCTACAAGGAATAGTGACGGCACCTCTATCTTTTTTCTTCATCGGAATTTTTAGGCCCTGCAAAATAGCACTACAAGTTTCAGTTAGCATGACTGGTTCGTTGTTGATCGACCTTTTCTTTGATATGATGTCTTTCATGAATTTGGCGTAGATCGGCATCTGTTCCAGAGCTTCGGCAAAAGGTATGTTGATCTCGAGCTTCTTGAATAATTCTAAGAATTTCTCAAAATTATTTTCATGGAGATCTTTCTTCTTTGTTCTTGTCGGAAAAGGAAGAATGATCTTTGGTTTTTGTTTCTCTTGCTGGCTTGTCGGCTCGACTACCACTTCTTCAGTCTGTTTTGGCTCTTCTTTAATCTCCAAGTCAACTTCCAACAATCCCTCTTCTTCAACTTGTTCGTCAACTTGTGGTTCCTTAGCCTTTCCTTTTCTGGTGACCACAGCTTTAATGTGACTTTGATCACGGGGATTAACGATTGTCCCACTAGGAAGCGTGCCAGATGCATGGGAATTTGAAGCTAACTGTTGGGCAATTTGACCCATCTGAATTTCAAGATTTTTTATTGATGCTGTGGTGTTCTTCTGATTATTTCGAGTTTCCTCTTGGAATTGGATGTTGTGAGCTGCCATCTTTTCAATTGCGATCTCCCAATCTGCTTTCTTAGGTACCTGTTGTTGCGGCTGCTGATATTGATTTTGATATTGACCCTGTGCCGGCTGTTGCACGTTCCCTCTTTGATCTTTCCATGCAAAGTTGGGATGATTTTTCCACCCCGAATTGTATGTGTTGGAGTAGGGATTGTTCTTCTTTAAAAATTTTATATCTTCGATTTGTTGTGGTGTTGCAAAATAATGAACAATATTGTGTGGTCCATTGCAAATGTCACACACTTCACTCGGTGCCTGTTGCACTTGAGCAACTTTATGAGCACCTATGTTTAGTGCTCTCAGCCTTTTCTCTACCTCTGCAGCAACAACTTCTTCAATTTTCACCTGTTTATTTGTTTCAAGCTTCAAGTCAATAACTGCAGATTTGCTTGACACCCTGTCATATAACTCTAAATGCTCGTTCGAGGCAATAGCTTCAATTATCTTCTTCATACCGGTGGTTGTTGCAAAGTTGGCTGAGCCACCAGCTGCTGAGTCAAGGATTTGTCTTGTTTGAATTCGAAGACCATTGACGAACATTTGCATTTGTTCAGTTTCATCCGTGTTGTGAGTAGGACAAGCCACTAGGATTCTCTTGAATCGTTTGTAGGCATCTTCTAGTGACTCACCCTCCTTCTGTTTGAAGTTCAGGATCTCATATCTTTTCCGCAATGACACAGATGCGGGAAAATACTCTTGCAAGAATGTTGTTTCCATGTGCTCCCACGTAGTGATACTACCAGCAGGTAAGGAATAGAACCACTCTTCAGCCTCATCTGCTAAAGTGAATGGGAACATACGAAGTCGGACTGCTTCTTCACTATGTCCAGGCATCTTCAGGGTTGTGCTCATGGTTAAAAATCTTTGCAAATGCTTGTTGGCATCTTCATTCACTCTTCCAGAGAAGGACCGTCTTTCGAGTTGATTAATGGTGCTCGGATGCAGCTGGAATTGTTCCACAGTAACCGGTTGGTTGACAATTGTCATACGACCCCCCGGGGTGTTGGTTCCGCCATAGCCACCGAGGAGTCTCTCCGGTGGTGGTGGTGGTGGTGGATTAGCCGCCATAATTCCAGGAACTGTTTCCGTGTCTGAATCTGAACTCTCTGAGTGCACTGAAACAACTTCTTCCTCCGCTTTCTCTTCTAATTCCAGTTTCTTTCTCCTCGCTTGTCTGAGTCTAGCGCGAAGAGTTCTTTCTGGATCTGCGTCAAAAGGAAAATCCGCTGAGGCCTTACCTCGCATAAACAAGTTAGACAAAGATTAGAATTGAATCACAAAATTGTCACAGATAAAATTTTAGTTGGCGAGCAACAAAACTTCGATAGAATAGAAATTAAAATATGTAGTTTGGCAATCCCCGGCAACGGCGCCAAAAACTTGATCGGAAAAAAACTAGCAAGTGTACTATTTTTACCGATGTAGTAATAAGGAGTTTTATTTCCAAGTATCGATCTCAAGGATTGCGTAGGAATTACTTATTTTAATTTGATTCTATCAGAACAAAAAGATAATGGTTGGGTTGTTTTGGAATTTAGAATAGTAAACACGAAAATAGTAAAAATAATTGATTAAGATAAAAGATGCTAGGGTGAGTGGTTGAGTTAACCGGTTATGAATTCAGTCCCGATTTCCTTAATACATATGATACATTCAATCACCTAACCTCAGAATGTTCTTACTTAAGTCCTTAAGGAAGAAACTATTAAACTACCAATTCTTACTCAAATGTCCATTCAATTAATCATTGGTTTTAATCATACAAAATATCAAGGTTTACGGTGATTTATGAAAGTGTCTAGTCCTAGATGATGCATTCATAAACCCAATTGTGTGAAAACCCTACCAATCACAATCCTGTTATTGGGAGTCATAGATTAATTCGTATTTGTCCGATACAAAAACATAAGAACATCACACAATTGAATTGAAATACGTAACATAGTAATCAAGGTATCATTGGTTCAAATTCATAGCATACGATAACATCAAGACCACCCCCCTAGCATCAGGGGGTTTAGCCTCTCATAGAACTTAAAGAATTCATAAAGTAAAGATTAGACATTACAAAGAATTAGGAGAGTTTGATCTTCAATGGTGGCTACCCTTGAATCTCGCCGTCTTCGAATCCGTCGTATTTGCTATCTTCTCCACTGTAATGCTTTCGTTCGTCTATCAAAAGCCCCTTCCTCTTTCTCTTCCAAGCCTTCTTATAGCTTCAGATGACCCTCTTCCAAGCTAAAGGTCCAAACTACCCTTAATGAGCATAATCGGGTCAAAAAGTTAAAATTAGGTTTTCCAAGCTGCATTTAATCAACACGGCCGTGTGGTGGCACACGGGTGGCCGTGTTGTTCTTCAGTATTAATTAATTTCAGCATACGTTACAGTGGCAACAACACGGGCCGTGTCCCTACACACGGGTGCCCGTGTTAATGCACTGTTTTAATCAACACGACCGTGTGGTGGCACACGGGTGGCCTTGTTGATCTCTGTTTTCTGTTTCATCTCTGCTCTGCTTGATCAACAACACGAGAAGTGTTGTGGCACACGGGTGCCTGTGTTGACCTGCTATTTTTTCATATTTTCGTCCTTCGGAGTGTCCAGAACTTCACCATTCTTGCTTTTAAACCTGGAACAATGACACTACCAAACGAAGCATAAACGAGATCTTTTTTGACATAAACTCGTAATCGAATGCAATGCAATACCAAACCAACAAAACATGATAATTGACTCAAATGCAACTAAAAACAAACATAAATCTTACCAAGGTGATGAAAATATGTCGGATTAGCGGCGGGAATTCAATGGAAATGGTGACTGATCAATACGCTTTTTCAAAATCGACCTTAAATAATAATAATTCATTTTTCAAACTATGTGCATTGTCCATGTTGATTGTAATTTTAAGTGTCGGGTTTTTGTTATCGTCTCCACAGGGATTGTGAGATAGCGCCGCCTTTCGACAGTTGTTTTAATTCTTAGCTTAAGGTAACAATGGTTTTTGGTTTTAGTCACAGTATCTTGCATAAAAGTGTAAGAAAATGCGGTAAAAGATTTGGTTTTAATATTTGAGAAATATTGCCAAAGTTAGGGTTTGACAATCACTTTGCATGCATATGTTCGATCAACAAGACTTATAAACTCCTTTAGATGATAAACTATTTCACAAAGTCCTCCCAATGTGTTTATCTCTAACATACATTGTGGGTTTTCCCATTTTGATCCATTGTTTATCTCTAACACAATCTATCAAAATGACAACTTTTTGGTTCAACTTTATGGTGAACAAAATCATTCATTACTATCTTTAGCTAACAAACAAGATTGGATGAAAACCTAGATAAAGAGTTGGTAAACATCACTCGATCATAAACCAACACAAAGAGTTATCGATAAAACAAAGTTTTCACCATATATTCATCATTAAAGAGTTTACAAATGAAGATCATCCCATTTACATACAAAGCTAATGATTATCTACATC
This sequence comes from Lathyrus oleraceus, assembly GCF_024323335.1. Taxonomy (NCBI): domain Eukaryota; kingdom Viridiplantae; phylum Streptophyta; class Magnoliopsida; order Fabales; family Fabaceae; genus Lathyrus; species Lathyrus oleraceus. The sequence continues at coordinate 13,642,700 of NC_066581.1, forward strand.
TAACCTTGACAAAATGAAGAACTTAGCTACTCATTTTCATGGTAGCTTGGTCAACAAGTTTCGGAAGAAGGTTGATCAACATCCGAGTCGAATAATCAAGATTGGATGGGAATCCACCTTCTTTTTGTGAAAGATTGTTAAGAGATGAACAGAAATGATAAAATGGGTTTCTAGGTCACAAAATGATCCAAAAAGCAATGCAGGAAAATATCTAGGAAAATCTAAGTTCTTGTCCAAAAAGTAGCCCTTGCTACTTATAGTACTATTGTCTGAGCTGTCATGCTCGCTAGGCGAGCAGAATGGCTCGCCTAGCGAGCCCCCAAAATAGGCACCAGAGGCACCTGCGCCCAGAAATATCTAACTTCAGACTTCACATGTTCGCTAGGCGAACAAAACCTTCGCTAGGCGAAGCCCACGCTTCCACCTTCGCTCCAACGAGCTTAGGAGGTTTTGCTACTGTAATTGCTCGCTGGGAGCTCGCTAATGGCTCGCCTAGCGAGTGAGTGCTGGCTGCGCTTTTGACCAAGTCTGGACGTGTTCGCTACCACCTTCGCTGTCTGCTCGCCTAGCGAGCATGCTGATGAATGCTTTCTTTTTCTTGGTCCCTTGCCATTTTCTTGTGCCTTCATTTTCTATTATTTCATGCCTAATTCCTGCACAATAACGCACAAATCAAAGGTACCAAGATCGTTTAACATTGTATTGCGATTCATCTAAAACAAAGGCGGTTTTGAACGCTTTAGCAACAAAAAGGAGTGAAAAATGCCCACATTTGATAGCTCAAATAAGCACTTTTGGGCATCTAACAACTCTCCCCAACTAGATTCTTGCTTGTCCTCAAGCAAAGTATGCCTCTTGAAGGACAAGAGAATTTGCTTTAAGAAAAAGGTTTCTCCGAAGTCGGATAAAACGGCTCAAACATAAGAAAATCAACCAGGCATAAGTTCCCAATGGTTAGAATAACATAATTCACAAGAACTAAAACTTAATAGCAATGCGAAATATGTATCTATCCACAACAATATTATCTTGAATGAATCACCCTATCTCTCCTCTTCGAATAAGGATTGAAGAAATTACGCGTTTGCAACCGCGGGAATAATCTCACTCTCCAACAAACAATGAAGAAATCAATTCAATTCATACAATGTCTAACAAATATAAATGGTAATGTGGAAGCACGAAGATCACTAAGGACTTTTCGATTGAAGCTTGGTTAGGTTAACAAACAAGGGTCATTTCTAAGGCCATTGAAAACGAAATTTCCGATGCAAAAGAGACATTCACTGTACATTATTCACACATCTCAACTTCGTTCCATTTGTTTCTCATTTGAAACCTTCACAACTCTTATTTCACAACTCAATTTTTGTTTTTCACTATTTTTCTTCCAAGCAAGCATTCATTTTCATTTTCTCTATTTTTTCTTTTCTTTCACATCATATTTACAAAACAGATGTTTCTCTTTTCTATATTTTATATATATTTTTTTTCAATGCTTGCTCGGTTTTTCAAGAGTTGTGGCACTTACCGATTCTCATTTTCGTTCTCCCTAACTTATTTCTTTTACTCACCCTAAGTGAATGCTCTTGACTTTTACGGCAAAAGAACAATTATCAAAATTTTCCGGGTTTCAAGAAAAAAGATTTTTGACATCTCGCTTTATTTCAAGCCGAGATTCAACTGTTTAAGCTCGAAGGGGTTAACGAATACTCTCTCTGCTCACGGGTAAGTTGTATTTGGAACTGGTTGTGCTCGATAGAAAACAAGCACCTTGATCATTTCTAATTGCTTCCACATATTCACAATAATAAAAGACCAAGCATGAATCAAATGAATCAACAAAGTTTATTAGAATCCAGCATTTAAGTGTACAATGGAGGTTTCCTCACAATTTGTGGTTCTAAGTCCTAAGTGAATCATTCTTTCAATTATGTTGCAAAAAGAACAATATTCAATTACAAAAAAGAGTAAAGTTCTTAATGCATTCTAAAATTCTAACCGAAGGTAAGCACGTACCTTAGCATTATTCGCCTGTTATTTTTATCATTGCCATCCAAGTTCGGATGCACCTTCATTGGATATTTCTTTGAGGAGCAACCAATCTAGAAGGTTTGACACTCACAACCAAAATTTTATTAAACAAAAGAAATTTGAACCAAACACACAAATTAAAAACATAAACAATAACTATTACTTAAAAATTTTAAAATGTGCATGGGGGACAAAACACCCCAAAAGTACATAACCAAAATTAAAATACAACAAATCTGAAAAATACAATAAAATAAAACAAACTTAGCCCTCAAAGGACTCAAAACCCTCATCACTACCGGCTTCAGAACCGGTAGCATCATCATCATCATCATCGTCATCATCACCATCATCCTCAGCACCACCTGAAACACCAGTACCAGATGCACCGGCACCCGCCCCCTCTCCAAACATAGGCCTGTCCACAGGCCAGCTAGCGTTCTGCAGAAACTGCTCACACGTCATCATCGAGTGATCACCGGAGGGGTCACGTGCCTGCAACTGCAACAGCTGCATAGAATCGTGCATGTCAACCATGGCACGCTGAGTTGCCGCCATCCAATCCCAATTGTAGTTGCAGACAACCTGCTGGAAAGGATCGGATCCATGAGCAAAAGTACCAGGACCATCAGAAGTCCCGGTATTACCAGCAGCTGCACCACTTCTTAAGTTCTTAGGCTTGCAAAACTTGGCCACATATCTATCATTGATGGTCGGCGGGATCCTTACTTGACTCCGGGAGGGTAGCTTCACCTTCGCATGTTGGCACAAAGCCATTATTAGACACGGGAAAGCAAGGGGGCAGTTAACTCGTGCCCCCGACTTTAGCCCGCTCTCGACCACGGACTTCATCTCTAAAGTAATTACCCTCGCCACATCAATTTGAATATTCGTGAAGATGCAGTGAACCAGATGTGCCACTGGGATCGGCACGGTAGAGGTGTGAGACTTGGGTTTTATATTTGTGAGAACCAACATGAGTATCAACTGAGCCATGGGAATCATGTCCTCCCTATGGTATCTCATCGGAACCCCAGATGGGTTCAACTCAACTGATTTCCCTTCAAATAGTAGGGCAGCAGAAATGGAGTCGGTGTCTCGGTGAAGCCTCAAATCCTGATGGTATGCGTCTCTCTCGTTTGCTCCCAGGTGGAGCGGTTCACCTAGAACACGGTTGATTGTATCCCGATGGAATGCAATCTGACGGCCAGACACTCGTGTTGTCCATGTGAAGGGCTCGTCGTCGTTAGGCAGTGCGTTTGCGTAGAACTCACGCACTGTTTCGATGTCATAGTATTCAAGCGGAGATATCAACCGGTCCCACTTCTTACTATGAATCAACCCGGCAAATGTACGGTAGGTGCCTTCTGGGTTGATTATGAACCTTTTCTCCGGCAAAATCTTTCTCTTTTCCAAAGCCACATATCTAGCTGCTTGCTTAGGCCCGACGAATTTGTCGGTGTCGAATTGTATGGGCACGGTACGGGAAGTGCTCCCGACCTTTCTCTTTTTAGGCGCGCTTGATTTGGATGCCATCTGCAAAGACATAGAGAGGAAACAACACAAACACAAAACAGATTAGAAAGCAAAACAGAATATCCAATTACTGTCATGTTCGCCACTGATTCGCCTAGCGAGGTGCTAGCGAATCTTGCGGGTTTTGGGTTCTGCCTTGTTAACACTGAAATTTCAGAAAAACCCAAGGTCTCATGGTATCTATTTCAGAACAAAATGATTTATCATAAAAGGCATCGGTTCTAAGGTACATGCAAATCTACACCCACATGCAAAACCTAATGTACACATTCCCCCAAATTCACCCTAAATGACATATACATCAGAAATTTACAAAGTTAAAACATAAAGAAATGGAATTAGGGCAAACCTTAGTGAAAGAGATTGATTGAATTTGAAGTGCACAATGAGGTTTGCAATGCAATGTAACCGTTTAGGGTTTGAGTGAGATGAAAAGTGAGAGAGTGTTTGTGAGTGCTAATTCAGACTACACCACTAAAAAGAAAAATGGTATTTGGGCCCAAAATAGTGGCCTGCTGAAATTTAAATTGGTTCTGTCACGCAGCGCTCGCTACTGCGTCGCCTAGCGAGCAGCTAGCGAGCATGACAGTATTTTGCTTTTCAAAACAGAATGCAATGCATAATTCAGCAAGTTTCTTCAAGTTGAACACCAATACCAACCAGCAAAAAAAACTATAAATACTTACAATGTTGGGGTGCCTCCCAACAAGCGCTTGTTTAACGTCGGATAAGCTCGACGGTTCGATGCTCACTGAGGAGCATCCAAGGGAATAACACAGCTCCCGCGATCCACATGACCGCCGAGATAAACCTTCAAACGTTGGCCATTTACCATCCAACTCTCCTTCATTTCTAAGTCTTCAATGACAATTGCTCCATATTCCTTGACTTCCTTGACCCGAAATGGCCCAGACCATTTAGATTTCAACTTTCCAGGGAATAACTTCAACCTGGAATTGAACAATAGAACCAATTGTCCGGGCACAAATTCCTTTTTTCGCAGCTTCTTGTCATGATACTTTTTTACTTTTTCTTTATACAACCAACTTGAGTGATATGCGGCATTGCGCATCTCTTCCAACTCGAGTAGTTGCACCTTCCTTTTCTCACCGGCCAAATCCTTGTCAAAGTTTAACAACTTCAGGGCCCACAATGCTTTGTGCTCCAATTCAACCGGCAAATGGCAAGTTTTACCAAACACCAATTGAAACGGAGTTAACCCAATCGGAGCTTTAAAAGCGGTACGGTATGCCCATAACGCTTCATCCAATTTTTGTGACCACTCTTTTTTCGAATTTGACACGGTTTTTTCCAGAATTCTCTTAATCTCGCGATTAGAGACTTCGGCTTGACCATTAGCTTGTGGGTGATATGGAGTCGTCACTCTATGTGACACACCGTAATGTTTTAAAACGTTTTCTAACGGTGCATTACAAAAGTGCGACCCTCCGTCACTAATCAACACTCGGGGGGTTCCGAAACGGGAAAAAATGTTTTTCTTTAAGAATTTTATTACCGTTTTCGCATCCGTCCGAGGTGAGGCAATCGCCTCAACCCACTTAGAAACGTAATCAACTGCCACAAGCATATACTCGTTACCATAAGAGGGTGGGAATGGTCCTACAAAATCTATACCCCAACAATCAAATACCTCAACCTCTTGGATGTTTTGGAGAGGCATCTCGTCTCTCTTCCCAATCCCCCCACTTCTCTGGCAATTATCACAACTTTGCGCATGGGCATGTGCGTCTTTGAAAATAGTGGGCCAATAAAATCCTGACTGAAGGACTTTAGTGGCCGTTCTTACCCCATTATAGTGTCCGCCGTAAGGCGAGTTGTGACAATGCCAAAGAATGCTTTGGGCTTCATCGCCGGTAACACACCTTCTCAAGAGGTTGCCACCATCCAACTTAAACAAATATGGGTCGTCCCACACGTAATACTTCGCATCCGAGATGAATTTCCTTTTTTGGTTCGAAGTTAGGTCGGGAGGCACAAAACCACTAGCCTTGTGGTTCGCAAAGTCCGCAAACCACGGCCTAACTTGAACTTTAAAAAGTTTTTCATCAGGAAACTCTCCCCGGATTTCCTTTTCAGAAGTTGTAACCTCCACATTCACTAAGCAGGATAAATGATCCGCCACCAAATTTTCCGATCCTTTCTTGTCTTTGATTTCAACATCAAATTCTTGCAACAAGAGGATCCAACAGATGAGCCTTTGCTTCGAATCCGGTTTGGTGAGCAGAAATTTAATCGCCGAGTGGTCGGTATACACTACAACTTTGGACCCTATAAGATAAGACCTAAACTTTTCAAGCGCATACACGATCGCAAGTAATTCTTTTTCGGTGGTGGCATAGTTAATTTGAGCCTCATTAAGAACTTTACTCGCGTAGTGTATCGCATGAAAGTTTTTCTCTTTTCTTTGGCCTAATACCGCTCCAATTGCATAGTCGCTCGCATCGCACATGAGCTCAAAATTTAAATTCCAATTTGGAGCGACTATAATCGGAGCGGTAACCAATTTTTCCTTTAAAATCTCGAAAGCTTGCAAACATTCATCGGTTAAAAGAAATACCTGATCCTTAGCGAGCAAATTACTCAAAGGCCTAGCTACCTTTGAGAAGTCTTTGATAAAGCGCCGATAGAAACCGGCGTGCCCCAAAAAGCTTCGGATTCCCTTCACATTGATCGGAGGAGGTAACTTTTCAATCACTTCGACTTTAGCACGATCGACCTCAAGCCCTCTTGAAGAGACTTTGTGGCCAAGCACAATACCCTCGGTCACCATGAAGTGGCACTTATCCCAATTAAGCACAAGATTGGTCTTCACACACCTTTCAAGGACCGTTTCCAAGTTTGCCAAGCATAAACTAAAGGAACCATTAAATACCGAGAAGTCATCCATGAAGACTTCCATTGTTTTCTCAATAAGGTCGACAAAAATGGCTTGCACACATCTTTGGAAAGTCGTCGGTGCATTGCACAACCCAAAGGGCATTTTTCGGTATGCGAAAATTCCAAACGGACATGTGAAAGTCGTCTTTTCATGATCGGCCGGGTCAACCGCAATTTGGTTATACCCGGAATAGCCATCCAAGAAACAATAGTATTGTTGCCCCGAGAGTCTTTCGAGCATTTGATCCATGAACGGGAGTGGAAAATGATCTTTTCGAGTTGCGGTATTCAACCGCCTATAATCAATACACATTCGCCACCCCGTTGCAACTTTAGTAGGGATCAACTCATCCTTGTCATTTTGGATCACGGTAATTCCACCTTTCTTCGGAACCACATGCACATGACTAACCCATGGACTATCCGAAATCGGGTAAATCATTCCCGCATCCAACAACTTGACAACTTCCTTTCTAACAACCTCCTTCATAGTAGGATTTAAGCGGCGTTGTGGTTGAGCTACCGGCTTAAAATCCTCTTCCATTAAGATCTTGTGCATACAATAGGAAGGACTAATTCCTTTGAGATCGGAAAGAGTCCAACCCATGGCTTCTTGATTTTTTTTCAGCACATTGATCAAACAGGCTTCTTCATCATTTGACAAAAGGTTGCTTATGATGACCGGCTTTGCTTCGGTCTCATCTAGGAATGCATACTTCAAAGTAGAAGGTAACATTTTCAATTCAATAGGCGCTTTTTCGTCATTAACCTCCTTCTTCAATTCTTCCTCCTCAACTTCCCACGGATTCAACTCTTCTAGACTATCAAGCTCCCTTAGACATTCATCAAGAGCTTGCTCTTCTTCAACTGTGAACACTTCAAACAAGTCATCAAGAGCTAACTCCATAGGAGATATCTCATGAATATGCTTAGAAACCTCAAAAGTCGTCTCTTCGATCACATCAATGCGAAAGCTATCGCTTCTATCCTTTGAATGCTTCATGGCTTTGAATAGATCGAAAGTAACTTTATCGTTTTGGACCCTCACCTTCATCAAACCGTCGTCCACGTCTATCATCATGCGTGCGGTTTTCATGAACGGTCGGCCAAGAATGAGCGGAGCATCATCGTCCTCTTCCATATCAATAACAATGAAATCACCTGAGAAGAAAAATTTGTCAACTTTGACCAAAACATCTTGGGCTACGCCATGAGGATGGGTAGTCGACTTATCGGCCAATTGCAAAGTCATCCAGATGGCCTTTATTTCAATGTTGCCAAGCCTTTTCACAATAGACAATGGTATTAAATTAATGCTTGGCCCCAAATCAATTAGTCCCTTTCCGACATAGACATCACCAATTTTAACCGGCAAAGTAACTCGTCCCGGATCAACCTCTTTTTTCGGAAGCGTCCGTTGAATGATTGCACTATAACTCGCATCTAGGACAATGGTCTCCGGTTCCGTATACCTCCGCTTTTTAGTAAGTATGTCTTTCATGAATTTGGCATACTTAGGCATTTGCTCCAATGCTTCGCCAAACGGAATGTTCACTTGAAGTTGTTTGAAAATATCCATGAACCGGGCGTAATGCCGTTCATTCTCCCTCTTAGATGGAGCATGAGGATACGGAAGGTTTTGGATTGGAGTAGCGCTCACTACCTCCTTTCCTTTAGCAACTCTAGAACTCCTTGCTATAGGATTTTTCACTCCCTCCACCATCACTTCATCACTCTTATTATTTTCTACTTCCACACTTTCTTTATTTTCAAGTTCACCATTTTTTTCATTCTTTTCAACTTCATCCTCACTCCACTCCCCAACTTCACCATCAATACTATCCTCTATTCTTTTCTCCTCATCATTTTTCTCAACCTCTCTTTTTTCACTCTCATCTCTTTTCTTACTCTCACTAATCAACTTCCTTCCACTTCTCATCGTTATCGCCTTATAATGTTCCTTAGGATTTGTTTGCGTGTTCGCCGAAAAAGAAGGTCCGGGTTGTTGTTTTGCTAGTTGCTTAGCAAGTTGACCGACTTGAGTCTCGAGATTTTTGATTGCCGCATCGTTACTCTTTTGATTAGCCATTGACATTTGTATAAATTGAGTCAATGTCTCTTCTAACTTTGAAGCAACGACCGGCGGTTGAGGTTGGTAAGGATTTTGGGGAGGGTTTTGACGGTTAGAAGCACCACTCCCATAACCTTGGTTATGGTAATAGTTACTCCTTGGTTGGAACCCTTGATTTCCTTGAAAGTGTTGTTGTGGATTTTGAGTATGTTGTTGGTTTTGAGGATGTTGTTGATACGGTTGTTGATACGGTTGTTGTTGTTGTTGCCTCGGTTGGTAGTCTCGTTGGTTCGCCATGTAATTCACTTCTTCGAACCCGGGAGGTGGACAAAATCCGGTGTCATGATCACCCTTGCAAAGCTCACAACAAGCTATTTGTTTAGCTCTAGAAGGCTCTTTCAACTCTTTTATTTGTTGAGTTGAGAGTTCGACTTGTTGTGAAATGAGTTTGTTTTGGGCAAGAATAGCATCGTTCGTCCCAAGTTCAAGCACTCCCGGTTTCTTCAAAGAGTTGCCTCTACTTTGACTTTGGAGGTCATTTAGAGCCATTCGATTAATGATATCAGTAGCTTTATCGACACTTTTAGACAACAAAGAACCACCCGAGGTAGCATCCAATAAAGTCTTGCAATTCGGTTGGAGGCCATTCTTGAAAATGTGTCAATTCGTCAAATCCATGCCCTTTGCACTTCCGAAGCATGGATTTAAATCTTTCCTACGCCTCATTCAATGATTCGTTGGTCCCTTGTGAAAACACGGAGATTGCTGTTTTGGATTCCATGAAACGGTTGTGGGAGAAAAATCTTTCAATGAACTTCTCTTCCAACACGTTCCAATCCGTCATGACTGCAGGTGTTTGATCCAAGTACCAATCTTTTGATTTGCCTAGCAAAGCGTGGGGAAATAATCTTTTGAACAACGGTAGCTCTTGAGCTTGATCAACTCCGGCCGCCAATGCTATCTCATAAAATTTGGTGAGAAAAGCAAAGGGGTCTTCATGGTCCATTCCGGTGAATGGACTTCCATATAGTAGGTTAAGAGTTCCCGTTTTCATCTCGGCTTGCCTTCCCGTGTGTTTGGCAAACTGAGCAGTATTCCTTGGACTATTGACACATGGTGTGGAAATGGGCGGTGGTTGTGGTGGTTGATCCATGATAGGTGTGAAACATGGTGGATGTGTTGTAGAAGAACTTTCTCCTTGTTCTTGTCGTTGTCTAGCTTGTTGCCTCCTTCGTCTCGTTCTGCTATTCAGTCTCCTGGCGGTTCTTTCGATCTCAGGATCAAAAAGAAGTTCGTTCTTAGAAACCTGCCCTCGCATAAAATGAAAGCTGCACAGTAAACCAAACAAATTACAAGCACAAGTCAAAAATTTAAAAATTAAGCAACTATTGCGATGCTCGCAATATCAATTCACAATCCCCGGCAACGACGCCATTTTGTTGATTGTAATTTTAAGTGTCGGGTTTTTGTTATCGTCTCCACAGGGATTGTGAGATATCGCCGCCTTTCGACAGTTGTTTTAATTCTTAGCTTAAGGTAACAATGGTTTTTGGTTTTAGTCACGGTATCTTGCATAAAAGTGTAAGAAAATGCGGTAAAAGATTTGGTTTTAATATTTGAGAAATATTGCCAAAGTTAGGGTTTGACAATCACTTTGCATGCATATGTTCGATCAACAAGACTTATAAACTCCTTTAGATGATAAACTATTTCACAAAGTCCTCCCAATGTGTTTATCTCTAACATACATTGTGGGTTTTCCCATTTTGATCCATTGTTTATCTCTAACACAATCTATCAAAATGACAACTTTTGGGTTCAACTTTATGGTGAACAAAATCATTCATTACTATCTCTAGCTAACAAACAAGATTGGATGAAAACCTAGGTAAAGAGTTGGTAAACATCTCTCGATCATAAACCAACACAAAGAGTTATCGATAAAACAAAGTTTTCACCATATATTCATCATTAAAGAGTTTACAAATGAAGATCATCCCATTTACATACAAAGCTAATGATTATCTACATCTAACCTTGACAAAATGAAGAACTTAGCTACTCATTTTCATGGTAGCTTGGTCAACAAGTTTCGGAAGAAGGTTGATCAACATCCGAGTCGAATAATCGAGATTGGATGGGAATCCACCTTCTTTTTGTGAAAGATTGTTAAAAGATGAAGAGAAATGATAAAATGGGTTTCTAGGTGTAACACCTCAAAATTTGCCCTCCTCTCTTGGGACTAGCTAACATATTACATATCATTTTTTTAGGTCATTAGTCATTGCATATTGCATATCATGTGGTTACATTGTGCAAGTCATCTTCCCAAGTCTTGATCAGAAGATAAGAGGTCATGGTGCAAGCTAGGGTTTCATTGGACTGGTCATTAATCATCTGAGGATGTGGAAGTCCAAATTAGGGTTTTGTGATTCTCAAGGAGATTGGTCTTCATCTTGTTTGAAGTGATACATCATCATCATCATGGTTTGTCATCATCAAGTGTTGAAGCATATTCCTTGAGATTAGGGTTTTGACCACTGGTCAACCCTAATCAGTTGCATTGGGCCAATCAGGGCACAATAAGGAGATGGGGTCTATAGTGGATAGGGGGATCATTTCATGATTGTATGGAGCTTATTGAGGCTAGGGTTTCATCCTTGAGCCATTTCATCAGAGGATTGGGGCTCAGATTGATCAGTGCATTGCCAAATTCATCTATCAGTTGAAAAAGTCAACTATGGTCAACTGTGCTTGATTTTGTGGATTTGGAGGTAGGAGAGAGTTGGATACACTTCATTCATGTTGAAACAAGTGTTATTTGACATGTCAAAGCTCAAGAATGGAGAAAATAAAGTCAGAATAAAAATTGCCAAAAATAGAAAGTGACTTGTAATGGAAGTTTCCAAAAATGGAAAGTTTTTGACCATAAAATTACATGTCCAAGGAAGCTTCAAATGAAAATTTGTTCAACATGAAAGTTGTAGATCTTGGTCTCACCTTTCCAAAAAGTCCAAGAACTTGAAATTCCCATATATGGTTGACAAGTTATGGTCCATTCATTTTCCAAAAAGACCCATAATCAAAGTGGCATAACTTTCACATGGAGTGTCCAAATTGAGTGATCTTTTTATGAGCAAACTCCATTTAACATGTACTTTCATGGTGCATAATCCAAATTCATCAAAAATGGTCAATGCAAAAGGTCAATTTTCAAGTGCACTAATGAAAATCCAAGGGCAAAATGGTCCAACTTGAGAAATAATGGGAATTTTGGAATGGGAGTTTTTGCAACACATCACAAATGCCAAATGTGACTTGTTTCAACTGTCATAAATTTTCAAGGTTCAATATTTGGCAAGGCTACTTTTGAACTTGCACTTAAAGTACAAATTTGGCATGACATATTGAAAATGAGAAATACAATGCCAATTGCCATGGGATCAAAGCCAACACATTCCAAATGGCATTTAGGAGATGTATGAGCTGTCATATTGCTGTCATGAGGCCTAATGTGAAATGGCATTTTTGCCCTTGCACTTGAAAATGACATTACACTAATCAAATTCATTTTGTTAATTGGTGATTAAGGAGGTGATTAGAGTGAAGTATAAAATCATAATTGTAACAGAATGCACACATAATCACAATTCACAAGAATTCATAACTGTTTTTCCCTCCAAAATTGCAAATTCTCTCAAGAACATCATCAACACTTTTCAAGATTTCTCCACGAATTCTCCATCAATTGGCTTGATTCCTTTTGCTTCATCTTCCATAAACATTGCTCTTCAACTGTTTTGACAAATCAAGGCCAAAATCTCCAAGAATCACAACTGTTCAAAGTGTGCTCAACAATGGTGATTTGAGAAATCTTGCAATTGGAGCGACCTTGAGCTAATCTAACTTCTCCAATCATCTTCCTCATCCTCGTGCTCCATTTGTTTTGGAAAATTTTGTGCAAAAGCTTCAAGATCCGTGGTTGTCTTCAACTTAAGGTGAAAAATCGAATCTCATCATTTCTTTAATTGAGATATGCGTTTTGTAGTGTGTTCAATGTAGATGAATGTGATGCTTGTGGTTTGCAAAATGATTGAGTGAGGTGAGAGATATTGTGATTTGAACTTTTGATGTCAAACCTTTAACCGCTCGATCCGTCTAGCATAGTGAGAATTAGGAAAAATCGTTAGCATATCTTGAATGTACGTTGGAAGAGGAAGAGAACGGTATAAGATTTGCGCATTTTAGTTGAGATTTGAGTGAAACCGATTTTGGAAGTGAGGAGCATAAGAACACGATGATGAAGGTGAAAATTCTGGAGTTTTTCGCGTGCAGATCTTGAATTGTTGCCTTGCCGTTCGAATTGTTGTTTAGCACCAAAATCCAACGAATCAGGATGCGCCACCGTTTAAATGCTGCGCAGCGTTTTGGCTGGGACGTATAGGAATTACGCAAATGCCACTGCAGACTTAAGTAAATCCACTTAATTCATAAATAATTATTCCATAATTTAACAAACTTTAAAAAATCATAGAAAATTCATTTTTAATCCAAAATTAGTGAGGCTTTTTTTGATAGATCCCAAATTTTGTCTAGAATTTTATAGGCATGATACCATAAGTTGTGCATGGAGAAATTTTGACCTTGCCTATTGATCTTTGACTTGTGTGCATGTTTTGTATGTTTTGCCATTTTTAACATGAAATGCTCATACTTTTAAATAAATGAATGAAAAGTTTTGTGATTATTCTGGACATGTTGATGGTGATTTTCATGTAAAGTTTATGATTTTTGGATACTTGGTGATGGAGATATGATTTTTTGAATAGAGGTGTGACAATTTGTGTCACACCAAGCTAGGTCATCTTTCTGATTTTATTTGCCTGGCCTAGGAATGTATGATTGCTCTAATTTTTTGCATGAATGATCATTGATATGTCAAGATTACATGTGATTTCTGCTGGAATTTTTGATGGAGTTTTCAATTTGATTGATAATTTTCTTCTCTGTATGTTCATTTTGCAACATTGTGTGACACATGCTTGTATTTCTTTTGTGAAATTCTCATATGGTATTGGATGAAGATGAAATTTGGTATGTTGATTGTAGACACATTGTAGGACATCATGCTTTTGGTCCCATTCATTTCTAATATATTGTCACTGTTTTATGAATTATTGAAGTGGATGCTTGCTTGAATGTTTTGGTTTGGCTTGAATAATTGTGTCTGGATTTCTTGATTTTCATAGACCTACTTTCTTTTGTCCAATTGAGCTGAAAATTGACATGCTACTTGTTGAATGTGTCCTGTTTAGGTGAGAATTTTTGTGGAATTAATTGAATTGTTTTGATATGCTTTTGAGTGAGATAGTTCTGTTTGGTCATTTGGTGTTGTATTTGACCTAATTTGACATGTTTTGGTCATGAAATGATAATGGTGAATGGTATAAGCATGGGACCAATTGCATTTGCTTTTGATTTGCTTGAATGTGATTTTGGATTGGTTTTGCTTGCTGTTGAGAATTTTTTATCCCTTTTGGACCCTAGGCTTGGCCTAGTGGTCTTGTTTCTCACATTTGGTTTGACTTTTCAGGATGAAATGCACAATGCTTAAGGAGATTGCTTCAAGTCAATTAAATTGAGATTGTTTGATGTTGAGAACTAATTTGACTTTGTTTTGTAGGTTGTGAAGCTTAAGCTTGAGCTTATAGCTTGCACTTGTGTGCACTAACTTGTGTTGCGTGTACAGATTAACTGATTAACCATTTGCTGTTTACTGTTTGTCTGTTTGAGTACTGATGATACTTGATTGATTTCAGGTACATTTAGTCGCTTACAGTTCCTTGAGAACTTGCTTGCTGTTGCTTGGTTTTTAAACCAATTGAGGTAGGACTTCTATTCTTCATGTAGTCTGGAAGACCTGGCTTGTTATTTAGCCAGACAACTGTCTGAAGTCCTCCTTAAGAGGCGATGTTTGTGATTGTTTAACTTTGTGCCAAGCAGGTAAAGTCCTTGATTAAGGCAATTGGTGGAAGCCAAGGGATATGCAATCTATCCCCCACTATTCTGTTGAGTCGTCCCTCTGCTCACACCACTGTGTTGATGCATTGGGACACAAACCCAAGATCTTGTACTTTGTACAGTTGTGTCAGAGTCTTTGAGTGTAGAAGGGTTCCTCCTTTCTGAACCCACGCTCCTTTGTTTGAAGCTCTCCTTGGACAGGGATAAGAGCTATGAAGTCTAATCTTCACTCACCTTTCATCTGGCTTCACCTTAGCCCCTCAATGGCAAGGTTAAGAGCTAACACTACCCTTGTACAGATGACTTGCTTAGGCAGTCGAACCCTTTGTTTGAGCCCACTTGACTGGATATAGTGTGTGCTTTGTGAATACTTGCTTGAAATGCTTGTTTTGATTTGTGGATGCTTGTATGCTTGTTTTCCTGGATAGGATTAGCTTGCGGTTGTGCAAGTAGGTAGAAACCACAACGTAGGGCAATGATGCATGATAACACTAGGCTCGAGTCCAGCTCCCTGGTAGTGTGTCTTCCCTTGGTTTCTGGCTAGAGTTTCTCCCCCTTTGAGGGGAACTACATCGCCCTGATCCTTGTTCCAGACGAGGTATGTAGGCAGGAGATCGTGCGAGGTCTCTCCGGGCACTTTTTTCCTTTTTGTGTGTGTTTGCTTGTTAAGCTTGTGTGTCAGGATATGGATGTAAGCCCAGCGATTGGCTGTCCGTATCCTGATTGTGTTTGTTTGTTCTTGTAGTGTGCTTGGAAGCCGGTGTAAGTCCATCAAGTGGCATCTGGGTTCCAGTGTGTGTCTGTTTTGGTTCGGATGCTGATGTAAGCCCAGTGATTGGCATTCAGGCTCCATGTTTGCCTGTTTGTGTGCGTGTGTTGTTTGGCGTGCGTGAGCCGAACTACAGTAGCTCTGATTCTCGTTCCAGACGAGATATGTAGGCATAGGACGCGATGTCCTAGCGAGCCCTCTTCCTCTTAACCCCACCTGCGTTCCTTGTGTGTGTGTGTGATGTTTTAGCAACCTTTTCTTTTTAGAACGTGGATCCCGTCAAGTACGACAGACGTGAGGGGTGCTAATACCTTCCCCTTGCGTAACCGACTCCCTTACCCTTTCTCTTTGGTCGCGAGACCATGCTTTTTCCAGGTTTCTCTGAGCGTTTCCTTTCCCTATTTTGGGATAAATAACGCGCAGTGGCGGCTCTGTTTGTGTTTTTGTTTTAGCCCGCCGGTTGTTTTTTCGCGGATGCGACAGCTGGCGACTCTGCTGGGGAGTTACAAGATGTTGACCTGTGCTGGTCCATCTTCCCTAAGCGAGTCCTTCCTAGCGTTCTAGGATAGTTTAGGTTGCTTGTTTTGTGATTTATTGCATTTATTATTCTAACCAATGTATATATTTGCATAAATATTTGCATGCATCATACTATCATGTTGCCGTCCTCTGTGCAGGTGGTTCCTCTGTGTGGGGTGGGTGTTCTGAGTGGGGCTAAAACCCAGGCCCGAGTATACACCTAGGATTAGTGTGGTCTCATGTTGCCTCTTTCATGTTAGGTCAATATGTGCCTGGCAGCATGATGTACCACAAGCCGGACGAGGTTCATTTGATAGTGCTCTCCTCTGTGGGGTACTCCACTTTGGTTGAGTTACTTCATTTGAGTTGTTGACTCTGGTGACCGATCATTTCCCGGATCTTTGGTTTAGACAATCTTAAGGGAGCTACAATGGCACACCCGAAAGGGCAAACCCATTGAGTATCTCTGCCCGATTGTTGAGACTATTATCCGCCTTAGGATGACCTGATTAGAATTTACCTGTGAGGGGAGGGTGGTTCTTTCAGATGCATGATCAGATGGTGACTCAGATGGTGACTTTTTGTTCCGTGGATCAGAGTCCTATTTATAAGTCGGATTTATGGCCGTTTATTTCTGAGACGCCGGAGTGCTGTCCGAGGTATTTATCAGTGGGGATCCGTTTATTTCAGGATTCCCCGGGCCGATTCAGAGATGGTTATGGGTATCTGCTCAGAGACTGGTGATGATGATGATGTATCTGTCTTCCGTTTATTTCGGAACCCTTGAGTCAGATTTGCGATTACATGTTCCCTCAGATGGTTGTGATCAGTTCAGAGATCCGAGCTGTGGTTCAGGGCAGCAGATGATCAGATGACTTGGAGGATGGCAATGCATTGCATTCATTCATCAGCATCATTACATATTGCATTTACCTGCATCTAACACATGTTTACCCATATGCAGGGACACTTTTGATCGAGATCCTGGGTGAGAGACTTTCTGTTCAGATATGAGGACCGGTTTGAAGCCTGATGTTGCCTACAGTTTCTTCGACCCTGAGATTGGTGTGCTGAAGGAGATGATAGCATTGATTACGCCCGACCATGTGGGGATGTTCAGAGAGGCATACGGTAGTATCCTGAAGATGGTTTTCAGACTCACTGACAGCGACAGGAGCGCCATTCATACATTTCTCCAGTTCTATGACCCGGGGCTGAGATGTTTTGTGTTTCCAGACTATTTGTTGGGACCTCTGATGGAAGACTATGCTGGCATCCTGGGTATGCAGATCCGTGATCAGATTCCTTTCCATGTTACTAGGGTGGAGCCCGATGTCCTTGGGATTTCCCGTGCTCTTTATTTGAGTCCGGAAATGATCAAGGAGGGGTTGAAGGAAAAGGGGAAGTCGCCTGGATTTCATTTGAGTTTCTTGGAGGCTAATGCCAAGGAACATGCTGCAGTGGGTAATTGGAAGACGGTTTGTGCTTTGATTGCTGTAAGCATTTATGGGATTATTCTGTTTCCTAATCAGAAGAGCTTTGTGGACCATAATGCTATCAGATTGTTCATGCAGAGGAACCCTATTCCTACACTGATTGGAGATGTTTACTACTCGGTTCATAACAGGAACGAGAAGAGGCGTGGTGGTCTGATCCGATGTTGTGCTCAGATGCTCTTTAGGTGGTTTATGGGGTATTTGCCTTCCCGAGGTGCTTTTGCTCATCTTGATCCTACTGTTAAGTGGTCCTTCAGGTTGATGAGTTTGCGGGCTGATGATATAGCATGGACTCATAATGGTCTGGCTGGACGAGATTTTATATACAGTTGTGGGAGTCTTCCCAATGTGCCTCTTGTGGGAGTTCAGGGTTGCATCAATTACAACCCGGTGCTTCTCAGGAGACAGATGGGGTTTGCTGTAGAGGGTCCTCCTCTCGGGCGGGAGATTCAGGAGTCTTTTTACTTCTCGATTGAGGGCAATCAGGCCAAGCTGAGGCAAGTATTGGATGAGTGGCGTGATATTCAGAGGAAGGGCAGGGTTCCTTATGGTAAGGTCAACTGTCGGTATTTTCCATTATTTGAGGATTGGTTGCGGAAGAGAATTGAGCTCACACTTCTACCATTTCCGGGAGGTGATCTTGGGCGTCCTATGATTGAGGGTCCGACTTCCACTGTTAGTATGGAAGAATTCCTCGAGATGAAGAGAGCCAGAGATCAGTTGCGTGCAGAGAAGGCGGAATTGGAAATGACTGTTGCTCGGGTTCAGATAGCCAACCAGGAGATCAAAGTGAAGATGGAAGATCAAGACAAGCGACATGCCCTAGAAGCGAAGCGCTTTGAGATGGATACTGCCTATTATGGGAAGATCAACCAAGACTTAGCATCTTCAACAAAGGAGCATGACGTCACCAAAGAGAGATTGGCTAGAGCTTCACAGATCGTTGAGGATCAGAAGAGGAGGCAAATCTTGGTGAGAGATCAGAGGGATGACCGAGTCCGAGTACTCATTGCTGAGTGGGAGGCAAAGCTGAAGGTTAAGGAAGCGGAGAAAGAAAAAATCGTCGCCGAGAGAGATCATTGTATAGTTGAGAGGGATCATTATATGGCAGAGAGAGATCACTACTTCAGGCAGATGAAGATTCACCAGAAAGAGGTGGGGAGATTACAGCAGGAGAATACCGAGCTCAGGTTCGCCGCAGAGTTCGCGAAGATGGAAGCTGAGATAGGGCCATCTGTGGGACCCTCATCAGGCTAGCTTTCATTTGTATTGGATTACCATCTGGCTTGTTGACGGAATCTATTTGCTTGTATTTCTTTCCCGATTCTGGAGATTTGTATCTGATTCGATGTATGACTATGGCACTTATTGTGCATTTTGCTATGTGATGATTATTTTCATTCAGTGATTGATCCTCAAGCTTTATTTGCTTTACCGTATGCACTCACACAAGCACATGGTTGGGGGTATTTTTGCTAAATCACATATCTCCGATCTGCACGATAAAATCAAATGTTGATAACAGAATATTGATGCCGGATTATTATTTGTCTCGATGAAGCCAGGATCAAGAGACAAAGTGTCCCTCATGGGGATAAACACTGCATTCATGCATTGATCATAATAACTTGTGTTTTATTTTGCAGGTATCTGTTACTAACGTGTGTGATTGTGACAGGAATCATTGCTCGTGCTCGCAGAACCGTACCTTTGCACTCAACCAGACCTCACAGATACTTCACAAGGCGCAACACTCCTAGACTGATGGATCTTCCAAATACAAACATCCTCGAGTTGAAGGACAAGATGAACGAGCTGATCAACATTATGCAAGGCTTTGCAGTTGGTCAGAAAGCGTTGGCAGATAAGGTCGAGAAGCTCGAGCGGGCTTCAGCAGCAAACAGCGGTGTGAACCTGGATGGTGTCTCCAACCAGGGGCTGGGTTCTCGAGATGGTGGTAAGAGAGCAACAATCGGTATGGTGAATAATGTTGCTGGTTTTGGTGGTGCCGGTGGTCAGCCTGGGCCGGGTCAGAATCCGAAGGACGGTCTGTTGCCTCCATTCTACGGGTTTGATGAGGACAGAGAGGAAGACAGGGAAGCATATCAGTTCTCAATGCATAATGAGCCCTTGGGTCAATATGGGGTCCAACCTCAAAGCAAGGAGATTCAGCTGTTGGCTGAGAAGATTAAGGTGCTGGAAAGCTATGCCACTCCTGGGGTGGTCAATATGTCGAACATGGGGCTTGTTGAGGGGATTGTGATCCCGCAGAAGTTTAAAGCGCCCACGTTTGACCGTTACAATGGAAGTTCTTGTCCTGAGACGCATTTGCAGGCTTTTGTCCGCAAGATCTCTGCGTACACTATGGATCAGAAGCTGTGGATGTACTTCTTCCAGGACAGCCTGTCCGGAGGTTCCTTGGAATGGTACACCAAGCTGAAGTCCTCAGATATTAAAAACTGGCAGGATCTTGGGGACGCGTTCTTCAAGTAATATCAGTTCAACGCTGACATGGCTCCGAGTCGTACCCAGCTGCAGGGTATGTCTCAGAAAAATAACGAGGGGTTTAAGGAATATGCCCAACGGTGGAGAGAGTTGGCTGCCAGAGTGCAACCTCCTCTTGTCGACAGAGAGATGTCAGATCTTTTCATGGGGACCCTGCAGGGGGCATTTGCTGAAAGAATGGTTGGTTGTCCGGTGACCAACTTTTCTGATATTGTGGTGGCTGGAGAGAGGATTGAGAGCTGGTTAAAGCTTGGTAAGATTCAGGGTGTAGCCTCTTCTTCAGGATCGAAAAAGCCGTTTGGTAATGGTGGCCAGAGGAAGAAAGAGGGTGATACCAGCGCCGTGTATGCTCAACGAGGACCCAGTAGGGATCGTTACTTCCAGCACACCGTTGCGGTAACTATTCCTGCTGAGCAGCAACCGCAACAGCAACAGCAACAACAACAAAGGCAACCCTTCCAGCAGAGGCCTCAGAGGGCTGGTTATCAGATGAAGGGAAGAGCAATGGACAGACAATTTGATAGGCCTCCGGTGACCTATTCTTTCCTGTTCAAGAAGCTGATGGATTTGGGGCTTGTGCAAACCAGAACTCTGGCACCTTTGAGACCTGATCAAAGGCCAGCCAGCTATGATGAGAACGCAAAGTGTGAATTTCACTCAGGTGCGCCCGGACATAACATTGAGAACTGTAAAGCTTTTAAGCACACAGTTCAAGACCTGGTGGATTCAAAAGCAATCAACTTCGCACCATCTCCCAATGTCAATGCTAATCCCATGCCCGCGCATGGTCAAAGGGGGGTGAATGCAATCTCTGAGGAGAGCCGAGTTGGGTTATTGTCTGTGGACCAGTTGAAGACTCCGTTGGCTGAGGTCAAGGGGCTGTTGTTGAAAAATGGGGTTCATCCGGGGTGTGAAGATAATTGTGCTGAGTGCACTAATTCTGTTAAGGGGTGAGAGCTTCTGAGGAAGACTGTCCAGGGTCTGATGGACAATGGGGATATTGTGATTGAAAAGAAGGCTGATAAGGGGAAGATGGAGGTCTCCACCATAACAATCTATTTTGATCCGGTGGATTTGTCTAATCTTGCTGAAGCGGCTCCAGTTACCATCACGGTACCTGGACCGATTCCGTATGACAAAAATGATGCCGTGCCGTGGCATTATGGTGGGGAGGTATACTGTAATGGGGAGAAGATGGAGGAACATACTGCTAGTGAAACCACCATTTCAAAGGTGGATAATGCCGGTACCAGCGGTTTCACTCGCAGCGGAAGGCTGTTTGCTCCAGAGGCCCTGAGGGGAGGAGAGGGAGAAAAAGAGAAAAAAGAAAAGGCCGAGGCTTTAGCCAGGGCAAAAGGAAAAGCTGTGGTGAATAGTGGTACTCCTGATGTGACATCGGCGCCTGCGGGGTCGGATGAAAAACTTGATGATGATGCTGAGGAATTTTTGAGAATCATCAAAAAGTCAGAGTACAAATTGGTTGACCACCTGCAGCAGACTCCTTCCAAAATCTCAATTTTATCATTGCTGTTGAGCTCTGAGGGGCATAGGGAGGCTTTACTGAAAATTCTGAAGAAAGCCTATGTTCCTCAGGAGATCACAATTAACCAGTTGGAGACAGTGGTGTCTAACGTGCATGCCAGCCATGGGCTGGGTTTCACTGATATGGATCTGACGGTGGATGGAAGGAATCACAACATGGCGCTACACATTGCTATGGAATGTAAAGGGGCCGTGCTTTCGCATGTGCTAGTTGATACCGGCTCCTCATTGAATGTGTTGCCGAAGAAGGCTCTGGCGAAGCTGAACTGTGATGGGTTGATTTTGACTCCGACAGATTTAATTGTGCGGGCGTTCGATGGGTCGAAGCGGGCCGTGTTTGGAGAGGTTGAGCTGCCAGTGAAGATTGGCCCAGAGGTGTTCAAGTCGACTTTTTATGTCATAGATATTCAGCCGGCATACAGTTGCCTGTTGGGTAGGCCATGGATTCATGCTGCTGGGGCAGTAACCTCGACTTTGCACCAGAAGCTGAAATACATCTGGGAGGGCCAAGTCGTCACTGTGTGCGGGGAGGAGGACATCTTTGTCAGCCACCTGTCCTCGTTTAAATATGTTGAAATGGATGGCGAGATATGGGAGACGCCCAGTCAGGCGTTTGAAACCGTTAAGGTGGAGAATGCTCTGTTTGCTAAGGAGGAAGAGAAACCGTCCATTGCTTCATACAAGCAGGCCACTGAGGTGGTGAAGAGTGGAGAGGCTCCTGGTTGGGGCAGAATGATGGATGTCTCTGCGAAGAAAGATCGCTTTGGAGTGGGGTACCAGCCGGGTCAAGGCTCAGGGCAAGGCAGAGGACGTCGTACGTCAGTCACCTTCACTAGTGCCGAAATGCTGGATCCGGATCACGTCTGCATGATGAGTGATGATGCTGATAGTGACTGCGACATGGACCGGTGGATAAAGCCGTGCGCACCAGGGATGGGAATCCAGAACTAGAAGGCTGAAAAGATCATCCGGGTCACTCTGCTGGAAGAGTAATATTTTTCCTGTTTTAGTCTTATATGCATGAAAGCCGTGCGTGTTGCCCGACACGTAATGGTTCATTGTAAGGGCCACCTCATGTTCATAAATTTGCAAATTCGCATCATTAATAAAAGGATGTTTTTTTCAATTAAAAGCGGTGTTCCCTGTTTTTCATTTATTTTTACAGTTTAAAAATAAAAACAAAATAAAATGGCAATGTTTTCATTTTTCTTTTTCAATTTCTCACACCGGTTCTAAAGCAATGCATGAATCAACATTCATGCAGATGCGATTCTTCTCCGGATCTCATTGATAACAATCTTGTTACACCCTTGTATGACTTCGACAATCCGATCTATCTTGCTGAAGAAGAAGACGAAGAAGATTGTGAATTGCCAGGGGAATTAACTAGGTTGTTGAAACGAGAGGAGAAGGTGATTCAGCCGCACGAAGAGCCGATAGAGGTTGTGAACTTGGGTACCGACGAGGTCAAGAAAGAAGTGAAAATCGGGGCTGCTTTAGAGGAAAGTGTCAAGAGCAGATTGGTAGTATTGCTGAAAGAGTATGTCGACATCTTTGCCTGGTCTTATCAAGATATGCCAGGGTTGGATACCGATATCATTGTGCACAAGCTACCGTTGAGATCAGATTGTCCTCCAGTGAAGCAGAAGTTGCGCAGAACTCGACCTGACATGGCGATGAAAATTAAAGAAGTGCAGAAGCAGTGGGATGCTGGTTTCCTTGCTGTTACTAATTATCCGCCATGGGTTGCGAACATTGTGCCAGTCCCGAAGAAGGATGGGAAAGTGAGAATGTGTGTGGACTACCGAGACCTGAACAGAGCTAGTCCGAAAGATGATTTTCCACTACCTCACATCGATGTGTTGGTAGATAATACAACTCAATTCTCGGTGTTTTCCTTCATGGATGGCTTTTCTGGCTATAATCAAATCAAAATGTCGCCAGATGATATGGAGAAAACAACGTTCATCACACCGTGGGGTACTTTTTGTTACAAGGTGATGCCATTCGGTCTCAAGAACGCCGGTGCTACTTATCAGAGGGCCATGGTGACTTTGTTTCATGATATGATTCATCATGAAATTGAATGCTATGTTGATGACATGATAGCAAAGTCCCAGACGGAAGAGGGGCATTTGGTAGATCTGGCCAAGTTGTTCGACCGGCTGAGACAGTTCAGACTGAGGTTGAATCCGAACAAGTGCACGTTCGGAGTGCGGTCCGGTAAATTGCTGGGGTTCATTGTAAGTGAGAAAGGAATCGAGGTGGATCATGCAAAAGTAAAAGCGATAAGAGAAATGCCTGAACCGAGAACAGAGAAGGAGGTTTGTGGTTTCTTAGGTAGATTGAAACTACATTTCACGGTTCATATCTCACCTAACAGCCACGTGTGAACCGATATTCAAGTTGTTGAGAAAAGATCAAACGGTCAGGTGGAATAATGATTGCCAAGCGGCATTTGAAAAGATAAAAGAATATTTGTAGGAGCCTCCGATTCTGATGCCTCCTGTGGAGGGAAGACCGTTAATCCTGTACATGACAGTCCTCGAGGGGTCTATGGGGTGTGTATTGGGGCAGCATGACGAGTCTGGTCGAAAAGAGCATGCCATATACTACCTTAGCAAAAAGTTTACCGACTGTGAAACAAGATATTCACTGCTCGAGAAAACTTGCTGTGCTTTGGTCTGGGCTGCTCGCCGACTGAGACAGTACATGCTGGTTCATACCACTTTATCGATTTCCAAGATGGATCCAATCAAGTACATTTTTGAAAAGCCAGCATTGACCGGACGGGTTGCGAGGTGGCAAATGATTTTGACAGAATATGATATTCAGTATACCTCTCAGAAGGCGATCAAGGGGAGTGTATTGTCTGATTACCTCACTCAGCAACCTATTGAAGATTATCAACCGATGAAGTTTGAATTCCCTGATGAGGACATCATGTTTCTCAAATCGAAAGATTGTGAGGAACCAATCCCGGAGGAGGGGCCTGACCCTGAGTCCGAATGGATTCTGATGTTTGATGGGGCCGTTAACGTGAATGGAAGCGGTGTTGGTGCTATTTTGGTTACGCCGAAAGGATCCCATATTCCTTTTGCTGCCCGGCTAACATTTGAGTGCACCAACAACGTGGCTGAATATGAAGCTTGCATATTGGGGATTGAAGAGGCGATTGATTTGAGAATCAAGAACCTTGTCATATATGGAGATTCAGCTCTAGTGATAAATCAGGTTAACGGAAAATGGTATACGCATCAATCTCATTTAGTGCCGTATCGAGATTATACGAGGAGGTTGTTGACGTTTTTCACCAAGGTGAAGTTGCATCATGTGCCCAGAGAGGAGAATCCTTTGGCAGATGCTTTGGCTACTCTGGCCGCCTTGATTAAGGTACAGTGGTGGAATCAGTTCCCTAGTGTGGAAGTAGGTCATCTGGATAGACCAGCTTATGTGTTTGCTGTTGATACAACGTCTGATGATGAGAAGCCGTGGTATTATGATATCAAGCGCTATCTGGAAACTCAAGAGTATCCTGAGGGAGCATCGAAGAAGGACCGAAAGACTCTGCGGAGGTTGGCCATGGTGTTCTACCTGAATAAGGATGGGGTTCTGTACAAGCGGAATTTTGATTGGGTCTTCAACTTAAGGTGAAAAATCGAATCTCATCATTTCTTTAATTGAGATATGCGTTTTGTAGTGTGTTCAATGTAGATGAATGTGATGCTTGTGGTTTGCAAAATGATTGAGTGAGGTGAGAGATATTGTGATTTGAACTTTTGATGTCAAACCTTTAACCGCTCGATCCGTCTAGCATAGTGAGAATTAGGAAAAATCGTTAGCATATCTTGAATGTACGTTGGAAGAGGAAGAGAACGGTATAAGATTTGCGCATTTTAGTTGAGATTTGAGTGAAACCGATTTTGGAAGTGAGGAGCATAAGAACACGATGATGAAGGTGAAAATTCTGGAGTTTTTCGCGTGCAGATCTTGAATTGTTGCCTTGCCGTTCGAATTGTTGTTTAGCGCCAAAATCCAACGAATCAGGATGCGCCACCGTTTAAATGCTGCGCAGCGTTTTGGCTGGGACGTATAGGAATTACGCAAATGCCACTGCAGACTTAAGTAAATCCACTTAATTCATAAATAATTATTCCATAATTTAACAAACTTTAAAAAATCATAGAAAATTCATTTTTAATCCAAAATTAGTGAGGCTTTTTTTGATAGATCCCAAATTTTGTCTAGAATTTTATAGGCATGATACCATAAGTTGTGCATGGAGAAATTTTGACCTTGCCTATTGATCTTTGACTTGTGTGCATGTTTTGTATGTTTTGCCATTTTTAACATGAAATGCTCATACTTTTAAATAAATGAATGAAAAGTTTTGTGATTATTCTGGACATGTTGATGGTGATTTTCATGTAAAGTTTATGATTTTTGGATACTTGGTGATGGAGATATGATTTTTTGAATAGAGGTGTGACAATTTGTGTCACACCAAGCTAGGTCATCTTTCTGATTTTATTTGCCTGGCCTAGGAATGTATGATTGCTCTAATTTTTTGCATGAATGATCATTGATATGTCAAGATTACATGTGATTTCTGCTGGAATTTTTGATGGAGTTTTCAATTTGATTGATAATTTTCTTCTCTGTATGTTCATTTTGCAACATTGTGTGACACATGCTTGTATTTCTTTTGTGAAATTCTCATATGGTATTGGATGAAGATGAAATTTGGTATGTTGATTGTAGACACATTGTAGGACATCATGCTTTTGGTCCCATTCATTTCTAATATATTGTCACTGTTTTATGAATTATTGAAGTGGATGCTTGCTTGAATGTTTTGGTTTGGCTTGAATAATTGTGTCTGGATTTCTTGATTTTCATAGACCTACTTTCTTTTGTCCAATTGAGCTGAAAATTGACATGCTACTTGTTGAATGTGTCCTGTTTAGGTGAGAATTTTTGTGGAATTAATTGAATTGTTTTGATATGCTTTTGAGTGAGATAGTTCTGTTTGGTCATTTGGTGTTGTATTTGACCTAATTTGACATGTTTTGGTCATGAAATGATAATGGTGAATGGTATAAGCATGGGACCAATTGCATTTGCTTTTGATTTGCTTGAATGTGATTTTGGATTGGTTTTGCTTGCTGTTGAGAATTTTTTATCCCTTTTGGACCCTAGGCTTGGCCTAGTGGTCTTGTTTCTCACATTTGGTTTGACTTTTCAGGATGAAATGCACAATGCTTAAGGAGATTGCTTCAAGTCAATTAAATTGAGATTGTTTGATGTTGAGAACTAATTTGACTTTGTTTTGTAGGTTGTGAAGCTTGAACTTGAGCTTATAGCTTGCACTTGTGTGCACTAACTTGTGTTGCTTGTACAGATTAACTGATTAACCATTTGCTGTTTACTGTTTGTCTGTTTGAGTACTGATGATACTTGATTGATTTCAGGTACATTTAGTCGCTTACAGTTCCTCGAGAACTTGCTTGCTGTTGCTTGGTTTTTAAACCAATTGAGGTAGGACTTCTATTCTTCATGTAGTCTGGAAGACCCGGCTTGTTATTTAGCCAGGCAACTGTCTGAAGTCCTCCTTAAGAGGCGATGTTTGTGATTGTTTAACTTTGTGCCAAGCAGGTAAAGTCCTTGATTAAGGCAATTGGTGGAAGCCAAGGGATATGCAATCTATCCCCCACTATTCTGTTGAGTCGTCCCTCTGCTCACACCACTGTGTTGATGCATTGGGACACAAACCCAAGATCTTGTACTTTGTACAGTTGTGTCAGAGTCTTTGAGTGTAGAAGGGTTCCTCCTTTCTGAACCCACGCTCCTTTGTTTGAAGCTCTCCCTGGACAGGGATAAGAGCTGTGAAGTCTAATCTTCACTCACCTTTCATCTGGCTTCACCTTAGCCCCTCAATGGCAAGGTTAAGAGCTAACACTACCCTTGTACAGAGGACTTGCTTAGGCAGTCGAACCCTTTGTTTGAGCCCACTTGACTGGATATAGTGTGTGCTTTGTGAATACTTGCTTGAAATGCTTGTTTTGATTTGTGGATGCTTGTATGCTTGTTTTCCTGGATAGGATTAGCTTGCGGTTGTGCAAGTAGGTAGAAACCACAACGTAGGGCAATGATGCATGATAGCACTAGGCTCGAGTCCAGCTCCCTGGTAGTGTGTCTTCCCTTAGTTTCTGGCTAAAGTTTCTCCCCCTTTGAGGGGAACTACATCGCCCTGATCCTTGTTCCAGACGAGGTATGTAGGCAGGAGATCGTGCGAGGTCTCTCCGGGCACTTTTTTCCTTTTTGTGTGTGTTTGCTTGTTAAGCTTGTGTGTCAGGATATGGATGTAAGCCCAGCGATTGGCTGTCCGTATCCTGATTGTGTTTGTTTGTTCTTGTAGTGTGCTTGGAAGCCGGTGTAAGTCCATCAAGTGGCATCTGGGTTCCAGTGTGTGTCTGTTTTGGTTCGGATGCTGATGTAAGCCCAGTGATTGGCATTCAGGCTCCACGTTTGCCTGTTTGTGTGCGTGTGTTGTTTGGCGTGCGTGAGCCGAACTACAGTAGCTCTGATTCTCGTTCCAGACGAGATATGTAGGCATAGGACGCGATGTCCTAGCGAGCCCTCTTCCTCTTAACCCCACCTGCGTTCCTTGTGTGTGTGTGTGATGTTTTAGCAACCTTTTCTTTTTAGAACGTGGATCCCGTCAAGTACGACAGACGTGAGGGGTGCTAATACCTTCCCCTTGCGTAACCGACTCCCTTACCCTTTCTCTTTGGTCGCGAGACCATGCTTTTTCCAGGTTTCTCTGAGCGTTTCCTTTCCCTATTTTGGGATAAATAACGCGCAGTGGCGGCTCTGTTTGTGTTTTCGTTTTAGCCCGCCGGTTGTTTTTTCGCGGATGCGACACTAGGTCACAAAATGATCCAAAAAGCAATGCAGGAAAATATCTAGGAAAATCTAAGTTCTTGTCCAAAAAGTAGCCCTTGCTACTTATAGTACTATGGTCTGAGCTGTCATGCTCGCTAGGCGAGCAGAATGGCTCGCCTAGCGAGCCCCCAAAATAGGCACCAGAGGCACCTGCGCCCAGAAATATCTAACTTCAGACTTCACATGTTCGCTAGGCGAACAAAACCTTCGCTAGGCGAAGCCCACGCTTCCACCTTCGCTCCAGCGAGCTTAGGAGGTTTTGCTACTGGAATTGCTCGCTGGGAGCTCGCTAATGGCTCGCCTAGCGAGTGAGTGCTGGCTGCGCTTTTGACCAAGTCTGGACGTGTTCGCTACCACCTTCGCTGTCTGCTCGCCTAGCGAGCATGCTGATGAATGCTTTCTTTTTCTTGGTCCCTTGCCATTTTCTTGTGCCTTCATTTTCTATTATTTCATGCCTAATTCCTGCACAATACCGCACAAATCAAAGGTACCAAGATCGTTTAACATTGTATTGCGATTCATCTAAAACAAAGGCAGTTTCGAACGCTTTAGCAACAAAAAGGAGTGAAAATGCCCATATTTGATAGCTCAAATAAGCACTTTTGGGCATCTAACAGTCCACCCATTTGTTAGCTATAAGAATGCCATCCGAAATTTGTCGACCTTTTATAAAAGTTGAATGAGACTCGAAAATAACACAGTCAATCATGTGCCTTAACCTATTAGCAAGAATATTAGATAGAATTTTATAAAGGCAATTAGGGGTGGCAAACAGCCATGCCCATCCCATTTAGGTCCGCCCCGTGAAAGCCTGCAAAAATGGGGCGGGACCATCATAGTTAAGTATGTGGGCCTAAAACTTAGGCCCACCCTGCAAAAAAGTGAGGGTGGGGTGGGAAAATCCCGTGGGCACTACAATTTTTAAGCCTAAAAATGCAAAAGTCTATGTAAATGCTCTGTTAGAACAAGATTTGGTTTTGCATTTATACCTTGAGTTTTGATGATAACAATATTGTATTTGTGTGGGAACAATTTTGGTATCCTAATGGTTTGTTATTGTGTAGCTTTAACGGTCAGTTTCAATTCAGAGTATATGACGTGCAACATCATCAATTTCTGAACATTGTATTCTGAATTCCGCTTCTGCTCCAATCATGAGAAATTCTGAAAGATGTTTAAGTTATTGTTACAATGATCTTTATGCTTCTGTGTTGATTCACTCCTGAGAAGCTTCTGAGGAGACGTTATGTTGTTGCTGCAACGTTCTCTCAGTTTGTGTTTCTGGATGTGACTCTGATCATTAAGCTTTTGAAGAATGGCAAACTTCTAAAGTTTTGTTACTTATCTGAAGATTCTGAAGATCTCAAGTCAGGCGTTAAGGTTATCAAGATTCTGACTGAAGAGTCTAAATATTCTTGAGGATAATATTGATTTGTTGGTAGATCCCTTAAATCTTCCTGATACCTATCTAGTTGTTCTGCCTCTTCCTCCTCCATCATAAAACCCTAAGATTTCAGAATTGTTTAAGTACTTTTGTAATTTTTATTTTTATGTACCTTTGTCATTTTTATTTTATTTAAGTACTTTTGTAATTCTTATATTGTTTAAGTACTTTTGTCTAAGTGGTTTGTGTTTCGGTAATATGAGTGTACTCATTTCTTCCTTTTGGCACTATTTAATGAAAATTATGTTTGTTTGTTTCCATCACTTTCACTTTATTTGTCTATGTCTTTTTGATTGATGATAAAGAGGGAGAAAGATAGTAAAGGGGAGTATTGTAATTAATTTTGATATACCTATATTCATAAATCAGAACCCAAATATTGTTTAATGTTTCTGCTAACAACTACTTCAAAGAATAGTTTATTAAGTGTTTTGTAGGGTTAAGTTCAAACATCAGAAGCTTTTTAGATCAGAATATAAGTTACCACTTTCCGAGGAAATGATTTACTCACTAAGTCTGAAGAAATGGCTTGAGAAGAATCTCAACCAAGAACTGGATCCAAGCTTTGAGTCCTTAAGGAATTAAAAACTAGACTCTGAACTTGGAACTTGGCATCAAGTTTTGAAGAATTGAAAATTCGGCATCAAGTTCTGAGGAGAGTGTAAATTCCATGGTAATCAAACTTGGAAATAAAGCTTTTAAGAAGAATCCTTAACCAGGTTTTGAAAGCTCTTTTCAAAGAGATTTTTTCAAAGGCAACCAAGCTCTGAAAGAGAACTTCAAAGAAAACCAGAATTCAAGCTTCTGAAGGTAACCAGGCTCTGAAGCTTCTTCAAAAGAATTCAACCAAGCTTCTGAAGTGAAGTTTGTCAGAATGTTGATGTTAACAAACTAGTGCTCTAGACAACATCAAGCAACTTTTGAAGACAAACCAGATTCTGATGGAAGATCATTCTGGTATTTCAAAAAGGTTAATTAGGAAAGTGTTTTTTCATTCTGATTTTATTTTTTTAGGATTATACATCTAAGGGGGAGCTTTGTGCTTCTATAAGATGTATCATTTTGTGATTAACCTGTACAAAACTGTTCATCGAAATACATGTTTTTGTCATCATCAAAAAGGGGGAGATTGTTAGAACAAGATTTGGTTATGCATATATACCTTGAGTTTTGATAATAATAATGTTTTATTTATGTGAGAACAATTTTGGTACCCTAATGGTTTGTTATTGTGTAGCTTTAACTGTCGATTTTGATTCTGAGTATATGACGTGTAACGTCATTAGTTTCTGAAAATTGTGTTCCAAATTCCGCTTATGCGCCAGTCATGAGAGTTTCTGAAAGATGTTCAAGTTGTTGCTATAGTGATCTTTCTGCTTTTGTGTTGATTCACTCCTAAGAAGATTCTGAGGAGATGATATGTTGTTGCTGCAACGTTCTCTCAATTTGTGTTTCTGGATGTGACTCTGATCATTAAGCTTTTGAAGAATGGCAAGCTTCTGAAGTTTTGTTACTTAGCTGAAGATTCTGAAGATCTCAATCCAGACGTTGAGGTTATCAAGGTTCTGACTGAAGATTCTGAAGATACTGAAGATCTCAAGTCAGACTACTGAAGTTGTCAAGGCTATGACTGAGGTTTATGAAGTTTTTGAATCCATTTGTATGTTTTTTCGTTACATGCTTCATCAACTTTCATCAGAAGCCAATGAACCCGAAGATAAGATAAAATGGATATGTGATCAAATAGTACATAGTATAAATCAAATATTCTTTCCACTACCTAATATCATGGGCAAGAACAGTACTATACATCACACATATCACTGAATTTGTGGGTGAAGGACAATACGCGGTATCACTCCTTTCACCATCCAACAGTGAACAACTGCTCTATTTGATTTCCTCATTTTCTCTCCATCGGTCTTCCCCTTATGCTATATAAGTGGGACTTGGAGACTTGAAGAAAAAAGAATATTGAAGCACTGCAAAACTTGAAAAAGTTTATTTGTGAAAAGCTATCATTTTTATACATAGTTTTTCTTTAAGTATTTGTTTATCAATTGTGTAAAATTTGTTTGTGTAGAGGCAACTTGTAACATACAAAATATTATTCAAATTGTTTGTTTGATTCCTTAAGGAGACTAGGGTATAGTCAGATTCTTAAGAAGACAAATAAAGTTATTCTTTGTGAGTCCTTAATGAGAATAGGGTATAGTCGGATCCTTAAGAAGATAAAGAAGGTTATCCTTTGTGATTATTGTAATCAGTTAATTATAGTGGATTAAGATTTTATATGCAAAATCACCTATGCGGGTGGACTGGAGTAGCTTTGAGTTTCAAGCAAACCAGGATAAAAATACTTGTGTTTTTATCTCTTTGTTATTAACATTTTAGTAGTGCTCTTGAGTTGGTCAAAAACTTTTGTTTTTAAAACCCAATTCAAACCCCTAATTTCTTGTGTTTTTCACACCTTCATGCTAGTGACCGTAAAATTCCGCGAAGAAAACGGGGTGGGGAAGACACATTAAAGGGTGAGGTCCTAAACCCTTGGTCCTCCCTACACTAAAGTGCGAACATGTCCAACGGGCGGGGCTTGTTTTGCCACCCTTACAGGCAGTTAACCAAATAAATAGGTCGAAAATCTGACAGACGCTGAGGGGTCTCAACTTTATGAATCAAAGCAATAAAAAATGATTTATACCTTTTGTTAACTTGCCATTACAGTGAAACTCATCAAAGAAGTGCATCAACTCGTCTTTTAAAACATCCCAGAAATCTTTTCTAAAACCAAGATTGATTCCATTCGGACATGGACTCTTAAAGTTGTCATAATTCCAAACCGCATGCTTAATCTCAACCTCTGAAAAAGGTGGAGTCAATACCGCCCCTCCTCCCTAGAGATTGATTTAAAAGAAAGTCTTCTATCCATGGTCGATCAACTGCTACTGATTGAAAATGATTATGAAAATGATCAAAACGACTTTCCTCACACCATTAACTCCCTCTACCTGAACACCATGAACTTAAATCAAGATAATAGAATTCGACCTTCTCTTGGAAGACATAATACAATGAAAGAATTTTGAATTCATGTCTCCCTTCTTTAGCCAATGTAATATGGATTTTTTTTTCCACTGGGTTCTAGAATGTAATTTGGATAAAAACAATATTTTTGATGATAGAGAATGCATTTCTCTTAACTCCTCTATCGCTAATTTTTGTTGATATTCTATTTCTCAGGGGACAGATGTCAAACATGATGTCCTAGACAACTAATTTGACAAGTTAAACCAGAATCACCATAAATAACATATATTCAATTGTATAAGAGGATGGAGGAGGAAAATAATAGAGAACATAATAATTGGTAACCTAGTTCGGTGTAACAACACCTACGTCTAGAGGGTTGGCTTCCAACCCAAGAAAGAAAATTCACTATTAGTAGCTTATTTCTTTTAGTCTTACAAGCAACAAAAAGTCATATTTTGTTCAATGCCTCTTCATAACACAACACAATGAATTTCTATTTATGACTTCCCCTAAATACGAGAATCCCTTTCACTTTCTCTTAATCACTAAACCCTAGTGATTGGTGTTTAACCCAATTATCAATGTTGAATATTACAACTCAACTAGATAGACCTTATATGCCAAGTTACTGAAAATAAAGGCGTGTATAAAGAAATAAAAAGGACTATAAACCCTAGAACTCTAAATCTTCAATGATTATTGTTTGCTTTATGATATAGGTTTTGAGCTCTTTATATAGAAAAAGTATTTATGGGCTTTTTTCCTTGTGAATCTGCATTTAATCGTCCATAATCTTATCATAACCAATTGGATATTATTTGCTCCATAAATATCTCCAACAAAAGGATATGATTTGGTTTAATTCAAATTCAAATTTAAATCGTATTTAAACTTAATTTGATCTTCATAACCGTCTAACAAATCATATAACCATATTGCTAAATAAAAGCAATAAAATATAACTGAATTTTCAACAGAAGATTCATCCAAAACACATCAATTTGGCATGTTGATTAAGGCCCAAATATCGTACTCACATATTGTGGCATCACGTCCAGCATGTGTCCATTATGCACAGAAAATCATCTTGAAGCAGTTTAGCAAATTTGAACACTTCTCCAAGATGTTGTTTTGTAAAATGCAGCAAATCCAAAAAAAGTAACACTTGCTCATCTCCTTTAATATCCAAGAAAGAAATAAGATATTTCACCACTTTGATTTTTCCTTCTAAGTTCTGAGTATGATTTTGATGCCATAATTTCAACCTACTATTAATCAACTTAAGTTTCTCTTTCAGCACAAAACCACCCTAACCATCCACCTAAAAAGAAATCCACTGGTCCTTCACAAACTCCTTGTAGCCTGGTAAATCTACCCAACATTTTAACATTCTCGATGGCCTAAGACTCTAGTTCACGTCATCAATAGTCATCAAAATCGGAAAATGATAAAAAATAATGTTAGAAATAGCCACTTGAATGCAATTTGGCCATAAAGAAACCCAAGAATATGATAATAAGAAACGATCCATACGACTCATAGAAAAACCATTCTCCCGATACCATGTAAATCTTCTCCCACACAATAATAAATCAATCAGACAATTATCTTAAATGAACTGATTAAAAGGAGTAAAATATTTCACTCAGTCAATAGATACCCTGCCCCTTCTTTCATCATTCCTTTAAATATCATTAAAATTTCCATTCACACAACAAAAATCCCCCACACCATCGTTAATCAGAACACCCAACCGATTCTATAGTGATAACCTACATATGCTATCACATGGAGCATAAACATTAACAATAGAAAACTAATGCCCTGGCTTGAAAAAGCACCCTTTGATAATAGAAAAATTCTCAAACTCTTTGAACATATTACCTCTGCCTCATTAATATCCCATAACGTCAATAAACCTTCAAATGCCCCTACAAAAGGCCAAAAAGAGTAACCCAACTCATGGGACCCCCATAGATACATACATAGTGAGTTATCAATCATTTCCAATTTTGTTTCTTGAATGCAAACCACCAGCGAACACCGCTCTTGAACCATCCTCCGAAACACCCTCCTCTTCTTCCATCCTCATAACCCTCTCACATTAAAAGAAATAAGCTTCATTATTACCACCACCTTCCCTTTCCACCGCCTTTAAAGCA
Source organism: Lathyrus oleraceus (assembly GCF_024323335.1). Classification (NCBI taxonomy): domain Eukaryota; kingdom Viridiplantae; phylum Streptophyta; class Magnoliopsida; order Fabales; family Fabaceae; genus Lathyrus; species Lathyrus oleraceus. Next base: position 13,677,672 of record NC_066581.1, read on the forward strand.
CCCTAACTTAAATGTTTGCTTAATCCCCAACAACCCCCCCCCCCCTTCCCTCCCTACCTCATCCCTTATTATTAACCATGTCACCTCTCCCCCTTGACAATGCACTGAACATATTAGAAAAATCACCCTTGATCTTTAACCCGATAGATTTTCCTACCTCACGAACATCATCGACAACCTCCTGAGGTTTACCATGTAACGTCGTGCAATTTTTCCAACCATCATTAGAACTAGAAGCCTTTTATCCCACTAACAACGAAACCCCCTCCTTTTCCTTATACAATGACCTCAATTAACTACTAGAAGTAATTAATGTTATTGAAAGAAGGTGTTCAATTTAGGCCAAATTTATCACATAATTATGGAATTTTCATGTTATTGAAGCAAAGTAATTAATGTTATTGAAGTAAAGTAATTAGTGTGATAAGAAAGACATAAAGAATTATGAGTTTGTTATTGGGTTTGACTAGAAAGAAAAAATAAACAAATTATATTTAATAATATTATTATTTTAAGATGACCTGGTGACTTGCAATTGCAAGTTAAAAAACATAATGAAAAAAAAAAGACTGGCCCAGACTAAATGTTACTCATAGAGATGGTCCTGGATTTTATAGCAACTCCCACATGTGTCTCCATCGACCAAAAGCTTATAATTCATGTCAAAAATAACATTATTCATGTTTGTTGGAACAATTAGGATTTTCAAGAATAATGAAAAAGAAGAAAAGAGGATATAAGAGAGAGAACCTATATTATGAAAAATGGAATTTTATTATGAAGTTGTTGTGTTATGCGATTTACATCGCTACAATGAGTTTGTGAAGGATCAATGGCATGAATATGTAGCTTTCACTACTCTTATTCCCGTCTTTATCTCCACTAAAATCTGAATCAGTGTAGCCATGTATCTATGCATTTGTGCTTATATTCTTCTGCCTTGGCATTAACACACAATGGTAGATTGTTCCCTTTATGTATCTCAACACTCTTATTACTACAGTGAGATGACATTATTATGGCTTCTACATAAATATGCTCAACAACCAAAAACTTTGACAAATGTCGGGTCTGGTATTGCATAGATACCTTAAGAATCCAATGATTTGCTTATACAATGTTGCACTTACAAACTCATCACTTATATCCTTTCTCAATTTTACTCAGTATCCAATAGTGTGACAACTACATTACATTTGATCATCTTGAACCTTTTCAAGATGTCTTGAGCATACTTCTTATGGTGCAAGAAAACTCATTCCCTTATGTCTTTAAACTCTATCCCTAATAAATATGACAAGTTTCATAGGTCGGGCATTTCAAATTCTTACATCAGTTCAGTCTCGACCCTTTTCATATATGCCTCATATGCATCTGTGATTAGAAAATTATCCATATATAGACATATAATGATTCAAATGACCTTGTCTACATTATTGACATAGACTTCATGCTCTGAAATATAACTTGTGAAAGCTTCCTTGACCAGGAAGCCATTTATTCTCTTATTCCAAGCCCTATAGACTTGCTTTAAGCCATATAAAGCCTTCCTCAATTTGTATACCTTTTGCTCCCACCCTTTGATTTCAAATCCTGGTGATTGACTAACATAGACCTCCTCTTCCAATGGCCCATTCAGAAATGTTGACTTTACATATAATTGACATATCTTTCATCCTTTATATGTTGCATTCGACACAACAATATTGATTGTTTCCAACCTGACAACAAGTGCATAAACTTTGTATAAGTTAATACCAAGTTCTTATAAAAAACCTCTTTCCACTAGTCTTGCGTTATGCTTAGAAATTTCACCATCTGGCATTGGTTTCAACTTATAGACTCACTTCATATCAATTGGCTTCTTGATTGACTTTCGACAAGCTCACAAGTCTTGCTCTTCTCTATCGCCCTAAGTTCTTCTTGCATGACTTCCAACCAATTTGAATCATTCATGGCTTGATCCAAATCAATTAGTTTGATTCAGTCATCACCATCACTTCTCCTATGAAATCACCATCCGCATCAATTGCTTGATTTGAAAATCTCTCATATCCAACTAGCCTTGTCGACTCGGTTCTCATTCTAGCAAGTCTTCTAACATTCGACTCAAGTGGTTCTTTATGTCGAGTGGTTGTGGCTTCAATTTTTTGGTCTTTTTCAAGGACAATTGTAATTGTATCTTTCTCATGTCGATATGAGCGATGAGTCCAATTCCACCATTTGCTTTCTTCCACCAGAACATCCCTATTGATCACTAGTTTATCATCATTTGGTGAATACAATTTGTATACACCATTCGAATGATGACCTATGAGCATCATGGTTTGAGTTTGACCATCTAGCTTCTTCCTCAATTGCTAAAGTACATGCCTGAAACACATTGATCTAAATACTCTAAGTTCACTAACATTTGGCTTTATTCATGTCCAAGCCTTATAAGGTGTCTTGTCGACTATCTTCTTAGATGGACATCTGTTTAGAATGTATGCTCTTGTCAAAGCTGCTTTACCCCAAAATCTCTTTGGCATTTCTTTAGCTTTCAACATACTCCTGGTCATGTTCAATATACTTCTATTTCTTCTCTCAGTTGTACCATGCTTTACATTTTTCTCATTGCAGAATCTTGAAAATTCCATAGAGGTGTATTCACCTCCATCATTAGTTCTCGATTTCTTTAACTTACGTTCACCTTATTTCTCGACATGCAATTTAAACTTCTTGAACTATGTTAATACCTCATTCTTCTTTTCAATAAGCTAAATGCACATATATCTGATGAATTCATCTATGAAGGTTAGGAAGTAGTAGTTATGTCCATTCCATCCTACTTCAAAAGGTCCACACACATCAAAGTGAACAAGCTCTAGCTTTTTTCCCGACTTTATAGACATATCTATAACGGTAAATTTATGACCGCTGAGCCATTGGTTAGCTCAACATCAATAAAATAATAGTTGCCACCACGCTTTTATTGTTTCCAAAGGAAAAGGGAAAAGGTACAAATAAAACCCAAAGATAAGAAGTTTTCAAATTAAAACTAATAAAATGTCAGAGATTACAGGTAAGGGGGTTGGTTACACAGAGGGAAGGTATTAGCATCCAAAGTGTCCTAGGTACTCCTAGGGAGCTCTTTTTGTGCGTAAGTGTTTTAGTTGAAAAAGATGTTTGCTAAAAAAATAGAATGAGAGGATGAGAAAAGAATTCATTATTTACAATTTTGTGTTTGGCAATACCTTCGGTCTTATGCCTACGTACCAACATAAAAATGAGGGATCAAAATCTCGTAGTTCATGGTAAAAATTTCAAAGATGGGTGGATTGATTTTAACAAAAGCTTAAAGATCTTTTATTATTAATGAGAGAATACTCAACCAAACATCCATCAATAATGAGGGTTTTACAACATTTAAGAGGGAGGGCTCCAACTTGGATTCAATCAACAAGTATGCCACTAACCTCTAATAAATGGAAAGTCTTAATATCATGGAATAGGAGAATTATATCTCAACCGAAGATAACTCAAATCTAAATGCTCTCTTTTTGCAAAGTTTAAAAGAAAAGACACAAAGTGGCCAAAATGATTAGATAAGGTTGTTAATTCTTTTTGTCTTTTTGAGAATAAAGTCAATATGATTAAATTTATTTACAAGTTTGATTAAGAAAACATTTTGAAAATCAATGGCATAAGGCCAAGGTTTCTACTCACTAAAATAAGTCTAAGTTGAAAACACAAGCAAAGAAGTTTTAAAAATAAGGGAGAGATTTTGAAATTAAAGAAGTAGGAGGAGATGAAGGGAATATCCTAGACAAGATTTAAAAGTTTAGAGTTGAAAAGATCTATATAATGGGAATCATCCATAAGACAAAAGTGTCAGATAGAAACCCATTTCCTTTGGATTGTCAAGCAAGCAACAAAGCATAATCATCCAAACAATTAATAAGAAGACCAATGGTATCAAATAAATATAACCAAACATCTAAGCAAGCACTCTAAAGCAAGCAGTCTTAATGTCCTTTAGATGTATCAGATGAAAGTCCTTTGAAACATACTCAAAGAGAAAGCATCAAATGATATCAATAAGGTCAAAATAGAAAATCAGACACAAAGAGAGAGTATAACAGATAAACCAAAGGAGTCTCTCAAGGCTTGTATCAGATGAATGGCATTGGACAAGGTATCTCAATCTCAAATTCATGGCATTGGCCAAGTCTCCTCCATAGCTTAGGGATGTTGTCTACTCTAAGTCCAAGGATCCAAATCAAGTCACAGATAGAGGTCCAATAGTACACCAATGTATTTTTTAGGGGTTTTGTTTTTATTAAGTGTTTTAAGGTCCTAAGACAACAAACAAAACAAAATCACAAACACAAAATATGGCTCAAGTGAGAAAAGTGAAAATGACTGAAACATAAACAAGTTACATGAATGTAAATGACAATGAATGATAAATTGCAAGAATTTAAATTACATTAAAGCAAATAACATTAAAAATAAAGTCAACAAAGAGATATGTTAGTGAATGTTAGTAGAAGAGGAAGAAATTTTTAAGTTATTTTTTGGAGAATACTCAACCATCCACTCACAAGCATGAAGCTATGAACCTAGACATCATTCATGAGAAGGGCTCTAACTTGGATAAATCAACAAGTATTCCACTAGCTCTCACAAATGGAAAAGAGGCAAAATCTTCACACAATACCATGAGGAATGAGAGACTTACAATCTCACTTACAAAAATGTTATGCCTTTTGGGACAAATTTAACGCTATGTTAAGCAATCATAATTGGACTTATATAGAAGTCACAACTATCTGAGGCCGGGCAATAATAATATCGGTGTTAATGCATGCTAGAGACAAGTTATAAAGACCAAGCTCCTAAAGCATACCACACACAAAAATAAGAGGGGATTGACCTATCTCAATCAAGCTTATGTTGATTCATCTGACACAAGGTCATTGATGAATCAACTAGCATTTGATATAATTATTAATCATTGGCCATGAAATTATTGGGAAATAAGAGAGACGAAGATGAAGAGATGAAGTGAAAAAAAATCCCAAATTGATAAAAGGATGAACTTCATTTGATCAAAACCATCCATTCATTTTGAGAGAGATGAAGTTTAAACTTCATCAACCCCCTAAATCCAATGGTATTGATCAAATTAATATCCAATTCAACCAATATTAAGGCCAACTAGAATTTGAGTCAACATAAAGTCAATAAAATAGCTCAACAAAATAAAAAAGCAATTAAACAATTTAAACCTAATTTTTAAATGAAGAAAAAAACATTTTAAAAGGTCAAAAACCTCAAATCCCTTCAAATCACCAAAGAAATAGACAATGGATTTATCATTGGTCAAACAAGGCCAAAGGACCATTGACTATTTTTTTTTTTGGCATTTTTTGAAAGTCAGAAGTATTTAAAATCAATTAAAAAAAAGTCAAAAATCATTAAATTCACTAAAAATATCAAACTCAGTCCAAACAATCATTTTAATTCAGAAATCGGAAGAGGAAATTATTTGTGAAATTTTGGTGGTAGTCCCGTATTTTTTGGATTAAAATTGAAATTATAGTGAATTAAATGAGAAAATGCTATTTAAAAAATTAAATTGGAAAATGAGTTAAATAAAAAAAACAAAGGCTATAAGATCTCCCTCATTAATTGAGGTGTCAGATCTGATGGCCAAACGTGTATCATCCATCATACACCTTAGTCAACACGCTTGTACAAGTGCTAATCACATTGGATGGACCAGATTAGAACGTGGTCTCATGATCAGATGGTTTGGACTGCGCCATCACACCACCGGAGCCCTAGCTCTGGTTATCTTCTCCGACCACTTCGTCGGACTGGTCAGGATGAAAAGTTCACCAAAGTTAATGGATCATACACTATTTTGAAGAGAAAAACACGAGGATTCCAAATATGACCTCCAAATTTTTCATCTTTCACTTTATAAGGAGAAATATGGAGTTGAAAGTTGAGGTTCCATAACTGAGTTGCTTCGTTTCAACCTTAAAGTAACTCAATATCAATGCCTATATTGGTAGGACTTCAACCAACCACAAATCAAGCAAAAATCTTAAGAAATAAGAGAGAATTGAAGAGTTGAAAATCTGGAAAATTCACCTTCGGGTTGCAGTGTTGAAGCTCGATCTTGATGCAATTCCACTTGGTCTTGCTTCCTCTTGCCTGTAGGAGATGATTAGGATCAAAATGGATGTGAATCCTTGGAGTTCTAGTTCAGAAACAGAATTTGAACTAGAAGCTCGATTTTAATGAAATCTTCAAGGTATTCTTTCAATGGTGGCTATGGGATTTCTGTGCAGAGCTTGGGCAAGGTTTTTTTTAATATGAGGCAATGCACGTGTATTTCTAGGCTATGGAATTCATTTCTACACCATTTGAAATTTTGGCCAAAAATAGCAAGTTGATGTGCATGGGTGCATGGGCATGTATTTAGGCCCAAATGATCAATGTAATCCATTCCAACTCATGTGCAAGTGATGCTGAGATCATAACATGAAGCCATGAAAGGTGTGTAACATTTGAGTTCAAAAGTTTCTAAATTGGGCCATACAAAGAAGTTATGCGCAAGTCCCACAATTTTGATCCAAATGGAACGATCTTGGACTCTTTTGAAAGCTACCATCATGGGGAACAACTTTGATGTTAGGACTTTTTCCATTTGAAGCTTGTATCATGATGAATTTTGACCTTGAAGTTGGAGGAATCAAACATACTTGAAAAGTTTCTAAGTTAAAAGTCAAAAGACCCCTTTTTTCCATCTTGAAAAACTTTTGCTATGAGCTTCAAATGACTTTGGTTTCTTCTTCAAAGTTGTATCTATTTCAATTATATTAAATTTTATTACATATTTTACACCATTTGGAGATTTCATGATGAAGTTAAGGATTTTAGAAGTTGAGGAAAATTGCTTGTTCAATGATGAGAACCAAAATGGACCTATAATGTTTCCTCATGGCACATGCCTTTGTAAGTGGAATTTGACTTTTCTCAAAGAACAAAAGTTGAGTAAGACATCTTGAAATTAATCATGAAACTTGTATAATCTTCATATCATAAAAATTGAGGAAGTTATGGTTCTTGGAAGTTGACCTTCTATATAGGGCACATACAAAATGACCTATAATCTTTCACCATAAAAAATGACTTTCCAAGCAAAATTAGATCTTGATGTCAACATGAAAGTTGTTTGTATTGTCATAAAGAGTAACTTTTCTCTTGGAATCATTTTAATATGATAAAAATTGTAGGAGATAGGGTCTAGGGAACCCTAGATTTGACGAGTTGACTTTTCTGGTCAACCTCCTTGAACCAACTTGCAAACTTGAAGTTAATTTGCCCTTAGAGGCTCATGGAGACTCATATATGCTTATGATGAAGTACAATGAAGTATACATTTATATATTTTACCAAATGTTTAAGAAACTTGCTAAGGAAGGCACATAAGATACCCATATGAATTAGGGCTTCCTTGACAAACTAGCTTCAAACTCTTAATGAATTCTTGACCAAAATGACAAATAAAGAACATGGGGATCCATATATGATGCTTTAAACCAATGTTAACCCTTTCTAACTTGATCCCTTGCATTGGTGGTCTCAAATCCTAGTTGTGATCTTGATAAGGCACATATGGATACACAGACTACCTACAAAAGAAACAAAGCTGCACTAGACATATTTTTGTGTTTTTGGTTAGTAAACAAAGAAAAATAAAGTATGATACAATCGCAAATGCTTGGTGATCTCTTCCGATGCAAACCCAATGAATAATAGGTGAGGAGGATACCAAGTTATGATCTCAATGCTAATGCAAATTCATGAGATGGCATGAGGGATCTTAGTGGGCAAAATTAGGGTCTTACAACTGCCCCTATTTAAGGTCATTCTATCTGGGGATGTGAAGGTTAAAATCTTTGTATCGACATGGTAGAATGGACTTAAATAACAACAACAAGAAACAAATTTTGGTCCCTAAGAGACATCATGATGCATATGATATGAATGCAAAAATAATCTTTGTGGGGAATATATTGCCACAAAGGAAAAGAATCCGGAAGAGACTGAAAGTCCACAGGAGTACAATGCATTTCGTAAGGAAAACTCACTGAGGGGACATAGACTCTAAGTATAAAAAGCTATGTGTAGATCAGGCTACGACTTAAAAACTACTGGAGACACGAGGGGATTTCCATGAAAATAAATCAATGGAAAGACTCGGACTGGGGAAAAAGATCTGCATGTGTCGGGATACAACCAACACAACAAGAAACATCCACTGGGGAAAGGCGTAAATCAGAACGAAGTTGAAATACCCAAAACAATCCAAAGGAGATTCGATTTCACAAATAAATATGAATCCAGACTCAACCGAGGAAGAAAAACTTCAACGCAGGAGTAAAAAAGACATATTATCTACCACCTGTTATTGGGTAGGAAGATAATACACTCGGGCAGAGGGACATTCGTTACCGGTTAAGGTAAACATATCAAGGATGACTCACTGAGGGAACAAACAAGGAATATTCATTACCGGTTACTGGGTAAGAATAGCCTACTGGGGAAAATGAAGAAATATGATTTACAACTACCTATCACTGGGCAAAAGACCGAAGGAAGAATATCCATTATCGGTTAGGGTAAACATATTAAGGATAGACTGCCGGGGAGATTCACCAACTACCAGTTACTGGGCAGCTTAACAAAGGTGATCAACCTTAAAAACATAGGATTTATATCTACCAGTTACTGGGTAGAAGACCAAAGGAAAGAATATCCATTACTGGTTAAGGTAAACATATCAAGGATAAACCATCCAAAAAGAATAGGATTTATAACCTCTAGTTACTGAGTAGAAGACCAAAGGAAGAGTATTCATTACTGGTTACGGTAAACATATCAAGGATAGACTATCCACAAAGAATATCTATTACTAGTTAAGGTAAACATATCAAGGATAGACTTGCAAAGAAATATGGTTTACATCTATCGGATACTAGACAAAAGACCAAAAGAAAGAATATATGTTACCAGTTAGGGTAAACATATCAAGGATAAATTTAGTGGGAAACAAGGATTTACAACTACCTGTTACTGGGTAAAATACCAATGGAAGAATATCCGTCACCGGTTAAAATGAACATATCAAGGATAAACTCGTTGGGGAAACGAAAACGAATCCGCTGGGGAAAACAAAGAAGTAAATTACCTTTTACCGGTTACTGGATAAATTAACACAGATAAAGTACTCAACACCAAGAAGGATATTACCAGTTACTAGGTAATAAACTCTTGAGGACCAAAAGATCTATCTAGGTAAGAACTAGAAAGAAACGGTCAAACAAGACTCAACCCAATAAGGATATAACTCAAGGGGAGTGGTTCCATCCAGATAATGAATTGGGAGGAAACAAAAATAATAATTATCCACGAGGAAATAACTCAGTGGGGAAGAAAAAAGGATAAGCTCTTTCTACTTAAGGGGTTGACACTCTACATTGAAGGAGGACAGACACACCGAATCTGCATGGGGAAATGATATCACCAAAGCAGGGGATCATAAAAATATGGTCAATGTGTAAAAATGCATAATGAAATATTTGATGTTATGTTTATGCATGCATATGCATGAATATGTACATGATCATGCTGACAAACGAGCGCAAAGGGTACAAACGTGAAGATCCAATCATCACAACCAGATACTCGGCTAATCTCAACAAGATGGGAACACCAACTGGAGAACCTGCTAGTGATGAAAATAAATCATCGAGGATGTAAATCCTATCTTCAAATAATCAACTCCCCGGGGATATCACACAACCATGTACTCAAGGATGACTGGGGATATAACAATCCAAATCAATGCTCAACTCTGGTTGGGGAAATACATGGAGAACATGTATCCAACCAAAAACTGCTAAAGACTCAACGCTCAGAAGAATATATATATATATAAGGCCAATACTTTTGGTACTTTTATCGAATTATTTATTAATAATAAAAGGCTTTTTCTTTATTACGTTTGTTTAATAAAGTCCCTAGAATAGCTAGTCCGTTTAATGTATCAAGTGTGACTTGATCATGAGATCACATTAAACATAAGGACACTATTCTTAAAGTATCCGTAGTCGAGCTTTATTGTGAAGTGGGATAACATTAAAGCATTAAGACTATTATGTATATAGACTGATGATCACATCTCATGGATCATGGATAAGGAGTTATCAAGTCTTAAACATAGGTATGAATGTTAAGAGTAATATTTATACTGGATTGACCCACTATGAGAATACTATATAGAAAGTTATGCAAAGTGTCATAAGTTATTCTCATTGTGATAGTGGTGTATACCACCCTTCGACCTGAAACCACTATGGACCCTAGATGTAGAGTCGAGTGCTTTATTGCTGATCAAACATTGTCCGTAACTGGATAACCATAAAGACAGTTTATGGGTACTCCACGAAGCATGCTGAGGGACATGAGTGACCTAGATGGAATTTGCCCATTCTGCGTAACATGATAAATGTCTATGGGACCAATATTAAACTGGACAAGGATGACACGGTCTATGCCTTGTGTTCAATATAGACATAAGGGCAAAAGGGTAATTATGCACATAAGTATTATCACATAAGGATTTGTCAGATCACATGACATTTTCGTGTCTTGGGTAGAAGTGATGTGTTGCTAGATATCGCTTACTGTTTATTATGTTAAATACGTGATTTAATATAATTGCCAATGCCGCGAAAACCTACAGGGTCACACACAAAGGACCGATTGATGAGAGATAGAGTAACTAAGGAACACCGTAAGGTACAGTGCACTTAAGTGAATTGTAGAACATCATAATGTACGGTGTACTTAAGTAGAATACGAAATATGGTAAGGTACCATGGACTTAAGTGATTTTGGCATATTATAAGATATGGGCCAAATACACTTAAGTGGGCTTTTTAGCTTGAAGCCCACACAAGTGGTTCTATAAATAGAATCCTTGTGCAGAAGCATTGATTTGCGGTTGCATTTTCGTTCTCTCTCTCTCTCTCTCTCTCTCTCACTCACTCAAAGCCTTCATTCATAGCAGCTAGCACTGAGATTGAAGGAATCCGTTCGTGTGGACTGAGTAGAGGCGTTGTCGTCGTTCAACGTTCATGATCGCTCCATAGATCTGCATCAAAGGTTTCAATCGTCACAAGAGGTAAATATTCTATCACTGATCATGCCCATTCGTAAGGATCACTAAAGGAGAAAATTTTAATTTCAGCTGCGTTTTGGATCGCCGTTCTCCTTCAATCATGGGGATCAAAATAGATCCAACTCTCGAAACTCGACTCTCGGAAGAGGAGGAAATAACTGCTACGGTATAAGCAATGATTGACAAGGATCTTGCTTAAAGCTCAAACTCTCTGGGAGAGGAGAAAATACAGCTTGGCAACTCCGTTGGGGAACGAAAACGTCGTTGAGGACATCAACCAACATACTGAGGATGAGAGAGATTTGCTGAGGATCCATATCTTCAAGATGAGGGATATATATATATATATATATATATATATATATATACACTTCAAAGCTACGAGTCAATAATGTGGGGAATTTTAGGTCAACACCATATCAAATGGGAGACAACTCTACTGGGGACGACTTCATCAAAAACTGCTCAGAATCAAACAACTGCTTGAGTGAGGAGATATTTCATCAGAAGAGGAAACACTGCGGGAAATCCACGTCACAACAAGAGGTAAAACTCTGAGTGAGGAACCAGATAACTTACTGGGGATTCCATCAATTAATATCAACTCTGTAGGGACTTCACTGGGGAATACAAATCCGCCAGGACAAAATCATGCACCACACGAGGATGCAATCAATAACATATTCCTTAAGAGGAAAAATAACAATCATAAGACTTTTCTTGGAGATTAAGAAATAAACCAATTCCAAGGTACCAAAAATATCAAATCGGTATGCAGAAACTCCCAAAGGGAGAAACACTGCCACAACTACGCAACTACCAAATAAAGGTGCTGGGGGATCCGAGAACCAAATTAAGGTTCCACTGGAGATCCAAGGTTCAATAACAATACAAATGCAAACCAAGGATGAAATATTCATGAAGGCCTCAGCTAGGGGGGGATGGTGAACTACAAGGAGAACAACACTTCAGCCACACGGGGGATGAACAACGAACTGCTTGGGGAGAAAACACCGCCAAATAACTGCTTGGGGAAGACAACAATGCTTCACACGTCAAGACTTACCATTCTCAGATTGATGTTGACATTCCTTTTCGAATTTAAAGTTCTTAGAGTAAATGTCTTATTATTTCAGAAAAATGTGTATTCATTGATTTATTTTAAAAAAAAATATCATCATAAAAATACAGTTTTATGAAATAGAAACAAATAAGAATATCAAATAATTGGATAAAGGCTCAACTTTATTTAATAGAATGGTAGTCCGCTAATGACGAGACTCTATGGATCTTTACAAAGTTTAAAAATGGTAATTTATATGGAAAAGGGCTACATTGAATACAATGACCACTATTCTCCCTACCAACTTTGAAATCTGTTGTGCTTTTGTCTTTGGATGAGAATGATGAATCAGAACCAAATGGCTGATAATGTTGCTTCAACGATCAAAAATAGTCGGATGTAGTTACTTGCCATAATCCCTAATTTTTGCCTAGATTTCCCCAAGGTGGGGTACTCAATCTACCAGGATGTTTTTTTTTTCTGTTTTATATCTCTAATTTTTGCTTGGATCGCCCTTTTGGGTTTTCAATCCACCGAGATGCTCATTTTTGCCTAAGCCGCCCTTTCGGGTTTTCAACTTAGAGAGTTGTTCTTTTATTTTTTAGGCAAAGTATTTCTTGACTACATCGACATTCACATGACGAGTGAACTCTTCACCATCCATAGTTGTAAGAATCAATGCAACGCCTGAGAAGGCTCTCTTGACAACATACAGGCCTTCATAATTAGGAGTCCACTTGCCCCTAGAATTAGGTTTGAAAGATAAGTTTTTCTTGAGCACGAGGTCACCTTCTCGGAACACACGAGGTTTGACCTTCTTGTCAAAAGCTTTCTTAATTCTCTACTGATATGATTGACCATGACACATGGCCGCCAGTCTATTCTCTTCAATCAAATTGAGCTGATCAAACTTGGTCTGACACCATTCAAATTCGGTCAACTTGGCTTCCATCAACACATGCATTGATGGGATCTCAACCTCCACGGGGAGCACAACTTCCATGCCATAAATAAGAGAGAAAGAGGTTGCCACTGTCGAAGTGCAGACGAATGTACGATACCCATACAAAGCAAGTGGAAGCATATTATGCCAAGATTTGTACGTCACAACCATCTTCTGGATAATCTTCTTAATATTCTCATTAACAACTTCAACAACCTCATTCATCTTGGGTCTGTAGGGAGAAGAATTATGATGTACTATTTTGAAGTTGTTGTAGAGCTCTTCCATCATGTTGTTACTCAAGTTCGATCCATTATCAATAATGATCTTACTTGGCACACCATATATGCATATGATCTGATTCTTGATAAACCTTACAACAACTTGTTTGGTTACATTAGCATACGATGTCACTTCAACCCACTTCGTGAAGTAGTCAATAGCCACTAAAATGAGTCCATGTCCATTTGATGCCTTGGGCTCTATCATGCCAATCATATCAATTCCCCACATGGAGAAGGACCATGGAGAGGAAATGACATTCAAAAGTGTCGGAGGAACATGGATCTTATCCGCATAAATTTGACACTTGTGGCATTTCTTCACGTATTTGCAATAGTCAGATTCCGTTGTCTGCCAATAGTAACCTGCTCTCAACATCTTCTTTGCCATAGTGTGTCCATTGGAATGAGTACCAAAGGAACCTTCATGGACTTCAGTCATCAATAGGTCACCTTCGTGTCTATCCATGCATCTGAGCAAAATTATATCGAAATTTCTTTTGTAAAGCACATCACCATTCAGGTAGAAGTTACAAACCAGTCTTCTCAAAGTCTTTTTGTCTTTCAAAGATGCCCCAAACGAGTAAATCTGGCTTTGGAGGAAACACTTAATATCATGATACCATGGCTTATCATCTTTGATCTCTTCAATATCAAATACATGAGTTGGCCTATCAAGGCGTATTACAGTCAGCTTAGGAACTTTATTCCAAAAATTCACAATAATCATGGAAGCTAACGTTGCAAGAGTATTTGCCATCTAATTTTCATCTCGAGGGATATGATGAAACTCAACCTTTATAAAGAAAGTTGATACCCTCCTCGCATAATCTCTATATGGTATCAAACCGGGTTGATTCGTCTCCCATTCGCCTTTAATTTGGTTAACAACCAAAGTTGAATCTCCATAGACGTCGAGATATTTGATTCTAAGGTCAATGGATTCTTCGAGCCCCATAATACATGCTTCATATGCTTCATACTCAGCCATATTATTCGTACATTTGAAGGTTAATCTAGCTCTAAATGGAAAATGAGTGTCTTGAGGAGTAATAATCACTGCCCCAATGCCATTACCATATGAATTAACAGCTCCATCAAATGCCATGCCCCAACAAAAACTAGTTCCGGGCCCTTCTTTAAGCAATGGTTCATCGCAGTCTTTCATCTTCAAATACAATATCTCTTCATCAGGGAAATCCAACTGTACCAACTGATAATCATCAATAGGTTGGTGAGCCAAATGGTCAGCCAAGACACTACCTTTAATCGCTTTTTGAGCTCGATATTCAATATCATACTCAGTTAGCAACATCCGCCAATGGGTAATCCTCCCAATTAAAGCAGGCTTTTCAAATATGTACTTGATTGGATCCATCTTGGATATCAACCAAGTAGTATGATTCAACATATACTGGCGCAAACGCTTAGCAACCCAAGCTAAAGCATAACATGTCTTCTCAAGCATAGAATACCGAGACTCACAATCAGTGAACTTCTTACCAAGGTAGTAAATAGAATATTCTTTCTTACCATATTCATCTTGTTGACCAAGAACACATCCCATACTCTCTTCAAGCATAGTCAAATACATGATCAAAGGTCTTCTTTCAATAAGTGGAGACAGAATCGGAGGCTCAAGCAGATATTCTTTAATATTGTCAAAAGCTTTCTAACAATCCTCGATCCAATCACAAGACTGATCTTTCCGAAGGAGCTTGAATATAAGCGCACATGTGACAGTCATATGTGATATAAATCTTGAAATATAGTTCAAGCGGCCGAGAAAACCTCTGACTTGCTTCTCAGTTTTGGGCGTAGGCATTTCTTGTATTGCTTTGACCTTGGCAGGATCAACTTCAATACCCTTCTCACTGACAATAAAGCTCAATAACTTACTAGAAAACTTCAATACCCTTCTTAGTTTGTACTTCCTCAAACGCTAGAATAACTTCAATAAACGCTCAATATGCTCATCTTCATTCCTTGATTTGGAAATCATATCATCAACATAGACCTCAATCTCTTTATGCATCATATAATGGAAAAGAGTGGCCATGGCTCTCTAGTATGTTGCACCACCATTCTTCAAACCGAAAGGCATCACTCGATAACAGAATGTTCCTTAAGGCATAATGAATGTGGTCTTCTCCATATCTTTGGGTGTCATCTTAATTTGATTATAACCAGAAAATCCGTCCATAAAAGAGAAGACTTTAAATTTAGCTGTATTATCTACCAACATATCAATGTGTGGCAGAGGAAAATCATCTTTTGGACTGACTTTATTCAAATCTCTATAATCAACACATATGCGGACTTTTCCATCCTTCTTCGAAAGAGGCACAATATTGGCCACCCACTGCTGATATTCAAAGGTAACAAACCGACATCAATCTGCTTTTGCATTTCTTCCTTGATCTTTACTACATATCATAATGAGTTCTTCTCAATTTGTGCTTGACTGGCGGACATTCTGCTCTTCAAACGGCTGAATGATTCTTTCCTCGTGCTCAAGCAAACGAGATAACTCATCAAAAATGTCTTCATCATCATTCTCTTCCCCGACTTCGAACACAAGGAAATCAAAGTTCAAAGGGGGAGTAAGATCATTATATTCAATGGGTTTGAGAAGCAACCTACATAATGATTTGATATTTTGATTTTAGAAATATGAAGTGCAAACAAATATTATGCAGGCATGGGAAAAATTATTGTTTATTTATGTCTTTTGTGATTACTATTTTTCATAAAAAAGTAAAAGTAAAAACAACAAAAAATATGGATGAATAAAATTGCATTTTATTGATGATAATTTGAAAATGCCCAACAATGTTTCACTTCTCCCTTAGGCATAGGAGAAGGATTTTTCTATAAATAATAAGACAAATTACTTTGAATGATGAACAATGCTAAGAACATCAACAACAACCCAATTGTTGCAAGTCTGTCCATGTGTCACAAAGTTGGAATAATCTTTTCCATCTTCATCTTCATCTTCATCTTCATGAATGATAACAACTGAGTGTTCTTATTCTTTGTGAATGAACCCTCCACTGTGGAAAATTGGTTGCATAACTTTGACATCTCCTTTGAACGACCCTTGCTGAAATCCCAGACCAGCCCTGTTCTTGTTCTCGACGCCTTCCACAACACGACCCCACTTGTCTGTGCCACCAGCCTGAACAACTTCTTATGCATCTCTCAGAAAGCACATGGATGCCCCCAGTCTTCTGAATCTCACTAGCTACCGACAAAGCTTGGAACGGAGTTCCAATCTCTTCTTCAACTTCAACATAGGTGAAAGATGATGGATGGCTTACCATCAACACTTTCTCACCTCCCACAATAACGAGCTTGCCATTCTTAACAAATTTGAGTTTCTGATGTAGAGTAGACGTGCCGACACTAACCTCATGAATCCACGACCTTCCCAATAAACAGCTATAGGCCAGGTGAATGTCCATTACTTGGAAAGTAATTTGGTAGTCACTCAGACTAATCTTGATTGGGAGGTCCACTTCTTCAATGACAGTTTTACGAGAACCATCGAACGCTTTCATAACCACACCATTGTACCTCATGGGAGCGCCCTGATATGACAACCTTGCCAAAGTAGATTTGGGTAGTACATTCAACCACAAACTAGTGTCTACCAAAACATTGGACAAAACATCTTCTTTACAATTCATGGATATATGGAGGGTCAAGTTATGATTTCTACCTTCCTCAAGAAGCTCTTCATCACAAAAGCTTAAATTATTGCACGGAGTAATATTGGCATCGATATGATCAAACTGATCAACCGTGACATCATGTTCCACATATGCTTGCTCTAGCACTTTCTGCAACGCCTCTAGGCGTGCCTCAGAGTTCATCAACGAAGATAAGACAGAGATCTTGGATGGCGTTTGGAGCAACTGCTCCATAACATTAAACTTCACCTTCTTAACCAATTGGAGAACCTCATCATCATCATCCCTAACCTTCAACCCGCTGGATTCACCAGACTGACAAATTGGAGCGTTAACAGGATTAACCAAAGGAATATCTTCCTTCTTACCAGCCATAACTTCCTCCACAACCTTCAGGGATACTAGACCAAACACATGACTGTTTCGGGTCACCTTAACAATATCATCAATGTTCACTACTGAATTGGCTGTGGGAAGAGGAACCTCTTGCCCATCTTTAATCATAGTGGAATTATATTTGTAAGGTACAACTTTATCAGATGCATACGGGACTAAGCACGCTAACCATATTACCAACAGCGAAACCGATTTATCACTTCTTTTCCTGTTGTCAAACTGGATTACTACTCGCTCAGGAGTCTTGAACACTGGCACAATTACATTCACATAATCACCCATATCTCTGGCTTGATTGATCTGAATCACACCTTCATCCATCAACTTCTGAATGTCTCTCTTGACAATCATACGTCCTCGCACTGCAGATAACACAACCATCATTATCATGTTCACAGTCACTGATCAAACAAAAAGTTCTATGTATCTCCACCAAAGACCTTTGGATACGATGAACATCAAAAACTCTGTATTTACAAGGACAACCATCTACCATATTCACAGAAGAATTGCCATGAGCGAGAAACATATTAACTTTGACATTTAGTGTGCAGTCCTCAAAGGACACCATCCCACTTTTGACCAATTTCTGGACTTCATACTTCAATGGATAACAATTCTTGATGTCATGGTTGGGTGCCCCTTGGTGAAAAGCATAATGCTGATCGAGCTTGTACCAACATGGAAGAGACTCAGGTGTATGCGGAGGATTCCTCAGCTGGATCAAGTTCTTAACAACAAGAGATGGACACAGTTATGCAAAAGTCACCGGAATAGGATCAAAAGTGACCCTCTTCCTTTCAAAATTGTTATGCTGATTGTTGTAGTTGTTGTGATTGTCGTGAGTATGTTGTTATTGTTGTTGTTGTTGAACCGATACTGATTGAATAGCAGAATTGTTGGTGAATACTAGAATGATAGAGGATATTTGATGATGATGTTGTTGAGATCTAGAATTTTTCCTCACATGAGACCTCCTTTTCCTCCCCATAGATACTGAATTAGTTTCCCCCTCCTTCTTCTTAGAGAAACTTCCTCCATACTTCTTGCTCGTAAATGCTTCTTCTTTAGACAAATGGCCCTCTCAAACACCTTATTCTAAATGTATCCCCATGTTTAACATTTCAGTGAAGTCATTGGGAGTTCTAGAAATCATACGCTCGTAATAGAATGAACTCAGAGTTTTAAGAAAAATCTTCGTCATCTCCTTCTCCTCCAATGTGGGACTGATTTGAGCAGCAAGCTCTCTCCACCTCTATGCATACTCTTTGAACGTCTCTTTATCCTTCTGAGACATGGACCTCAATTGATCATGACCGGGAGCCATATCTATGTTGTACTTGTACTGTTTGACAAAGGCCTCACCTAAGTTGTTGAAAGTACGAACACTGGCACTGTCTAAACCCATATACCACCGAAGTACGAAACCTGTCAAGCTGCCTTGAAAATAATGGATGAGAAATTGATCATTATCTGTCTGGGTCGACATCTTGCGGGCGTACATCACAATATGGATCAAAGGACAAGTATTCCCCTTATACTTCTCAAAGTTTGGGACCTTGAATTTAACAGGATTTTTCACGTTGGGCACTAAGCAAAGTTCAACAACACTTTTCCCAAACAGATCTTTACCTCTCAGGGTCTTCAATTCTTTTCTCATCTCTTAAAATTGGTCTTTCATTTTATCCATTTTCTCATACATATCATGGCCCTTAGACGACTCAGAATGATAAATGGTTTCATCAACACGTGGCATAACATGTGAAGCGTTGCGAAGAATACATAGTCGCCACCAGATTTTATTTATTCCAAAGGAAAGGGAAAATAGCGATAAAACCCCAAATGAGAGGAACGGTATCGCAACCAAGAGCGGATTCAGAATTCGATTATGCAAGGGGAAGGTATTAGCGCCCCTCACATCCATGGTACTCCATGGGAACCACTTGCTCGTATCAAATGCGTATTAATGTTTATTATTTGTAAGTTGCTTGCTATCGGGAATGAGATGAGAGAATAAGATGGGAGAGAAAATAAGTTTTAAGTTAGTGTGCTCCTCAGGGATTTGGGCCCTCGTGCCTACGTATCCCCATACATGCAATAGGGAATTCAGAGCTTCGTAGTTTGGCTCAAAAATGGCATATTTGTTTGGTTGTTTTTACTGAACAATATTTATGTTCGCGCGTTACTGTTCACTTACTTGTATACTCTGTCATGGGAGCGTAAAGTAATTACTTGTTTGCGATAAAATGGATACGCTTGGTTCGCACTCTAATAGTTAAACATTACTTGCTCACACATGGAGGCTTAAGCTTCGTTCACGGTAGAACGTAAGTAACACGTCCTTATTGAAAGGTTTTGAAGGGAAATCCCTAAGGTAAAATGATTTGATTTGTTGGGGTCGATTTTATGCATGGAGACAAGAATTAGACCCTTGGCTAGATACAGTCAAACAGTCCAATAACTCAGGAGTTGAGAGGAAAAGTTATCCTAACCACTCTTTTTCATCTAAAAAGGAGATTTAAATTGTGAAATAAGTTTGGCAAGTCTAATCGTTGGAACTTAGAGGGAGACAAGTCTCTAACCTTTGACTAAGTATGGTCAACAATCAAAGTACCTAGGAATCGAAAGGACAATGAAGTCCTAACTATTCTTTTTATTCCTCATAGCACCTAGATCTAACTTGTTTGAGTCATTAGATGTTTTAAGAGGGAAAGTCAAGTGTCGGGTCCTCAGGCTAGGTACGGACGACAACCCAATTACTTGAATGTTGTGTATAAACACGTACACCCCATTTGCATTCCAATTTGTTATGAAAATGTTTTGAAAAAGGAACTTGATTTTGAATCAAGTGTTTGAATTTATTATGAAAAATAGTGAGTGAAGAATGGAGGTGAGAGATATAATTAGGTTAAGAAGAGAATGGATAAGAGAGGTGAATAATGGATCATGGAGTGGATGGAAAATGCTTGACGTTGGATCAAGCATTTACGTTGCAATGGTGTGAGTTTTATTCGGAAAACAACTTGACGTTGAATCAAGTACCTTTTGTTTCTTTTGAAATTCTTTGTTTATCATTTTGGATTTTATCTTGGTTATTAACATGCGTAGTAAACTAACTAAAAAGCAATAAAGCTAAGCTATTACATGACTATGGGATGGGGGACATTTGACCTAGAATGGGGGATGGATCCACACAATACAACATAAAGGAATGAAAGGAAAATACAAGTTACAAATCATGTCCCATGCCTAAACCATACAAGTGGCATTGCACTTCAAGCAATACAAACTAATGAATAAAAATAAAAGTAATAACTTGGGTAGTGTGGATCTCCCATTCACATGCAACCACAAAAAAGCAAATATGGTTAATATAAAATGGAATTAAAATGAGTATTAAAATGCTAACCAAATGGATGAAATGTGGGAATAATGAAATGATATAACGATCATGGTGAAAATAGTGGACATGCTAACACATCATATCAAATTGAAATGTCATTTTCAATTTGGATCCAGCAATCACAATCAAAGAAATTGGAAACTTTAAATGGAATTAAAATGCAAGACATGAACATGAACGTGACATTTATCAATTTTTCTCCTAAACATAAATTGGAAGTCAAGAATTATGGGAAAACTCTAATCAAAACTTACATGGTAATTAAGTATATCTTTTTTAGGGATTTTCCATGGTTAACAAATGGATTACCAAAGCAAATAAATCTTAATCATGTTAAAATTCAAAATTTACTCTAATTAAATTATACTAAATGTATTATTACTAATAATCAAGGAAATTAAAACAACAACAAAAAAATCCATAAAATAAACAAAGAAGATAAAATAGTTGAAAATGGGCCAGCGGGTGCAAACTGGGATTATAGGGTGCAAGACTGCACTCCAGGCGAGTGGGCCTATGGTTCAAGGCCCACTATTCAGTTCTCTTGGTTAAGGGATAAGAAAGTGAATTCTAGGATGATGGAAATGGGATCATGGCTAAGCCCAATGTAACCCAACTCAATAAGACCAATGCCCTGAACTCATAAAGTGGCCAAAGAATTTGTCACGTGGGGAAATAGGATAGGGAAATTGGATTTGAAAATTGGGACGAGAACACGCGCCAGCCAGGGACACCGTTAAGGCGAACCGTTCGTTCATCACCACCACGGGCCTCCGCACCGGAAATCGCTTCCGGCGGCGGTGACCACCAGAAACCAACATCCAATATGTCAATAGCTTCGTCTTCCTCTCCTCTGTTTGAATCTCGCACTGACTGCTCAGGATTTTATGCCTAGGTTACTAATCCATCCTAATACATCAAGAACCCTAAATCGAAATCCGTAAATTAAACCCTAGCCATGAGGATCTAAAGCCCCTGGGGATGTGGCTTTGAATCGCATCCTCGACCTCTATGTCATAATACTAAGAACGAATTAAAATGCGGAGAATGGAGCTTTACCTTCACCGGAGTAGATGACTGGAGACAGCAAGATTATCAGGTGTTTTCTTGTTAAAGCTCTTTTTCTCTCTTGCCTTTAATTCCCTTTCTAATTCTCCTCTTTCTTTTCTTCTTGCTTTTCTGTTGATGTGAATGGATCGAGGATGGACTTCAGATTGAGTTGAAGGTGAGGTTATGGACCTATTCACGGATTGAACGAAATCGATGATTGGGATGGATAAAGGTGAGGGATTGTGTGAGGGTTGAGCAATGATTGATGAAGGTTGAAGATGGATTGAGATTTTAAGTTGAGAGAGAGTGAAGGTGAATCTTGTTGGAGTGTGGTTGAATCGTGCTGAATGTGAAACTGATTGGGATTTTTTTGAGTGAAAATGAATGAAAATCTTGAGTGAATGATTGGGGATGCATTTATAGGTGGTTTGGGCATTATGATTGTGAAATTCGGTTATGACATTTCAGTTAGGGAATTTGTAAAATTCGACGTAATCAGTTTGTTATGTAGTTATTCAGTTCCTGACTTGTTGTGGTCCTCTATTTAAAATCCAGCTGGCAAGTTGTGTTAGTTGTTGGTAACTTGCAACTGACTTTGTTGATCAGAATGTATTGAATTTTCCTGACTTCAGCTATGATTAAATTCTGTCAGTTAGGTTGGTTAACTAGTTCAATTTGGTAGGTTTTGTTAGGTTTGATGTTCACTTGTGAATTGGTGAATTATCATGGCTTGGTGTGTGTTGCAGGATCATGTTGGTAAAGCTTTGCTTGGTTCTGCAGGTTCATTTTGCAGCAGGTCTGCATATGCTGCTAGCTATTGGCTCAGCCCTATTGGAATTAATGTTGCAGCTGATTTGTTGCAGGTACTATGGAAAGATGGGAATATAGTACCAATGATACTTCTTGCTTTGTTTGTACTGTTATGACCTTGCTTGATCATGGCTTTGTTTTTGGTCTTGCAACATGCATTATTTTGCCAGGTTTGGGAAATAGCTCTTGTACTGCAGGTCTGATGCAGAGTTGCAACAAGGGTCTGCAATTGGTTGATATGCCTTGCTACTTGTTGTAGGGTTTATGTTATGACTTGGCTATGTAGAACTAATATGTTGAGCTTGCATTGTAGATTGCATATGCTATAAGGTTACAATTCTTGTTGGATGGGATAGTGCATGTTGGTTGCATTGTAGCAGGCTATTTCGCAATGCATTAGAAGGACCTTGGATGCACACCTGCAGGTGAAAACCTCCTGTTGTGGGACCTTAATGCCTTGGTCAAGCTTGGATTTTTTATGCTCTAGTAGCAGGGCCTTTGCCTTGAGTATAGTATCCCTATTATGCTGAATGTTGCAGGAGAACTAGGATTGTTCTAGCTAGCTGCAAATGCACTACAACTGGTTTACAAAGTGGTTCTGCCTTGATGTTGCAGGAGGTTAGGCAAATATATTTCAAGCAATGCTTTCTTTTTTGGTTTTGCAGGGCATGTGAGGTCTGCTTCTATTTTGCATTGTATGTTTAGTATAGCATGCCATTGTTTCTTGGTGTAGGTGGTATTTGACATGGCTAAAAGGACTTGGTTAAGTTTCTGTGCAGACTCGACGGTGATCCTGCAAGTGGTTCTGGCTTGTTTACTGCAACATGTTTTGTAGAGTATGTTCAGGTATGTAGGTTGGTTCATGGCCTTGCATTGAACCTGAGTCATGTTCAGGTATGTAGCTTGGTTACTTGCTATGGCTGCCACTGCTATTGTTGGTTTATCATTGTTTTGGTTATTTGCAAGTGCTTATGCTTAGTTCCATGGTAGGTTCAGGATTTGGCTCGTTTGACGTATGGTGTAGTATTGTGTACTGCAGCGTGCCATGATTTGCATTGCTTTCTTGCTTTTGGTTACATATGTTGCTGATTATGATGCATTTCTATGGTATGACGTTGATGCTTTAGACTGTATGTGATGTTAAAGGTATACCCGAGTCCTGATGATTGTAGGGCCAAGGTTCTGCAAGTTCTAACTTGGAAGTTCATGTAGCAAGGGATTATGGTATGCGTTCTGCAGGTATAATGTTGGTGGATACTGCTACATCAGGCATTGCAGGTTGACTGTAGGTTGAATGCATGCTGAACTGTATTTTGGTAAGCCTTGATATGATTCAAATGTCGCATCAAGCATGGCTTCTATTCTTAGACTTGTGCTGACTTGTTTCATACCATGTGCCATTTTTAAACAGCTTCTGACTTGGCTTGTGGTTTCCTTTTTGTAGCTCGTGTAGGTCCATTGGTTCATTTCCCTTGGTAGCTTGGTCATGTGCACATGGAGTTTGGTTGAACCAAGGCAAAATGGCATCAAGTTAGCATCTTGTGATCTCATGTATAAATGGAAAATCTATGGATCATGGTGGACCTTGAATGATTAAGAAAGGAGTTTAGTATTAGGGATTTGGGATTTTAGGTTTTTTTTAGGATTGGGTTGGCTTTGGTCAAAGTTGACCAAAAAGTCAACTGTTCACCAAAGTCAACATTTCCATTTTTTTGTATTTTTTTTTGTAATGAAGATTCTCATGCTTTATAATGGATTTTGAATTTTGTGAATGAATGATTTGTATTGAATTTTTAATTAATATGATTCTTGAAATGGATTGATGAATTTGGTGCATGAACCATTGTATGAAAATACTTGAAATGGATTGAAATGACCAAGACTGAACTAACATTGTATGAATGAACATGGATTATAATCAAGGCTATGAATTGAATGAAACATTAGCATGGATCCCAAAGACATGAGTTATGGGTGGACCAAAATCAAACCAAAGATAATAATGGATGGTACAAAGCATAAATCAACTTAGGCCTTAGCGTGGACCAATGAATAATTACCTGGATGGCCAATACCAAGCATGAAATAGAGCTTTAGCAAAACCCTGGATGTATCATGCAATATGACTTAAACAAAGATTCCTGGACTAAGCACTAATGGCATGACAATGACAATAGATGGACTTGAAATATAATGACCATATGAAATAGTAAAGCATAGACTAGGCCTTTGAAATGGCCATATGGGCTTGGCCTAAGCAAGACATGAACTTGGACTAGGCATGAAGAAATGATCATATGAGTTGCTAAGGATGAATAGAATCAAGTGGAGGTGATGATGCCATGGAAATGGGCTTGAACCAATGAAACATAGACAAGCAAGAGATGAACATGTAGGGCCATGAAATGAATTCCAATCCAACAAAAGGTAACACATGAACAAGTGGGCCTTGACTGGATCTTGACTAAGAAAGTGATGAACATACACACCATGGAATGATGGTGAACCAATAAAATGGGGTTAGGGACACATACAAGGGGTGATGTCCATGAATTAGGGTTTAGGGACACCATGATCAAATGAGGATCCCAAGGTTAGGGTTTTGCTTCGCCAAGAAGCCATAGTTGAATCATCAATGTTAGGCACAAGACACAAGCTTCAAGAGCTGCCTCCATTTATGATTTGATTGATTGAGCCACCTTTAGTTGCAGAGAAACCTTAACTTCCATTAAATGCAAGCACAAAGCTAGGAATCCAAGATACCCGTCCTCTTGTATTGGACCATGGTTATGCAAATGATATGAATGATATGAAGACGTGCATATGACTGGGGTTAGTGACCTAAATGAACTTTGTGAATGGTAGGGTGAATTTTGGGGTATGACAACTGCCCCTATTTAATCTTCTCAAACCTGAATGTATGGATAGTAACGGCTTCCGGACATTCAAGGTAGGAGAGGATTAAATACTAAAATATCGAAAAATTTGCCAACCAGGAACAAATGAAATATGAAGATAGGTCATATAGGAATTCTCCACTGAAGTATAGGGATGAAGAAAGTAGCTTTTGTGTAAGGAAGCTGCTGGGGATTGAAGTGTTATCTGGTAAGTGGATAGTTATAAAAGGTTAGAGATGTATGACGTATGTAAGATGCTAATGCAGTATGATTATTCTCCTTTTTTATTTCAACAAGCTATCTGTATTTCTATGAACAAGTTTTTCTCTATTTCATTTTTTTTTGAAACTCTCTGGCATTCATTGAGAAAATTTTCCGTCGGGGAGAAATGGGTGAAAGTTTTTTTTGAAAAATGGTTTTTGATTGGAAAGGAAAATGGGAGGGAGGCCAAACACGATTCAACTATGTTGAGGGATGGGTTCCGAAGTTAACCTTATCGGAGAGAGAAGAAAAAGGCAAAAGGGCGGGGCTCCGAAGTTAACCTTATCTGAAAGAGAAGAAAGGGGTCCCGAAGTTAACTTTATCAGGGAGAGAAGAAATGGATCCCGAAGTTAACCTTATCGGGGGGAGAAGAGAAGTATCCCGAAGTTAATCTTATCAGGAGGACAAGAAATGGATCCCGAAGTTAACCTTATCGGGAAGAAGAGGAATGAATCCTGAAGTTAACCTTATCAGGAAGAGAAGGGATGAAAATGAGTTTCCAAAGTTAACCTTATCAGAACGGGAAGAAATGAATCCTGAAGTTGACCTTATCAGGAAGAGAAGGGATGTGGATGGGATTCCAAATTTAACCTTATCGGAAAGGGAAGAAAAGGGTCCTGAAGTTAACCTTATCAGGAAGAGAAGAAGGGGCGACATCGCTGGGGAAACATTCCAAAGTTAACCTTATTGGAACTGGAGAAGAAAAATAGGGGGGGTCCCGAAGTTAACCTTATTGGGAAGAGAAGAGAAGTATCCTGAAGTTAACCTTATCAGGAAGAGAAGAAATGGATCATGAAGTTAACCTTATCAGGAAGAGAAGAAATGAATACGAGTTTCCGAATTTAACCTTATCGGAAAGGGAAGAAAAGGGTCATGAAATTAACCCTATCGGGAGGAGAAGAAATGGTTCCTGAAGTTGACCTTATTGGGCAGAGAAGAGATGCATCCTGAAGTTAACCTTATCAGGAAGAAAAGAAATGGAAGATGGTTCCGAAGTTAACCTTATCGGAAAGAGAAGCAAGGAATTCTGAACTTGACCTTATCAGGAAGGAAAGAAGCGGGGCCCGAAGTTAACCTTGTCGAGGAGAGAAGGCTAATATCCTGAAGTTAACCTTATCAGGAAGAGGAGAAATAGACCCTGAAGTTGACCTTATCAGGAAGAGGGAAAAAAAGGATCCCGAAGTTAACCTTATCGGGCAGAGAAGAGTGACAGACAGGTTTCCGAAGTTAACCTTATCGGAAAGAGAAGAAAAGTATCCTGAAGTTAGCCTTATCAGGAAGAGAAGGGACGGGAATGGAATTCCGAATTTAACCTCACCAGAAGAGAAGAAATGAGTCCTGAAGTTAACCTTATCAGGGAGAGAAGAGAAGTATCCCGAAGTTAACCTTATCAGGAGGACAAGAAACGGATCCCGAAGTTAACCTTATCGGGAAGAAGAGGAATGAATCCTGAAGTTAACCTTATCAGGGAGAGAAAGGATGAAAGCGGGTTTCGAAATTCCGAATTTAACCTTATCGGAGAGGGAAGAAAATGGTCCTGAAGTTAACCTTATCAGGAAGAGAAGAGATGAAATCTAGTTCCAAAGTTAACCTTATCGGAAGGAAAAAAAGAGGCGACATCATTGGGGAAACAATCCAAAGTTAACTTTATTGGAACAAAAAGAAACAGGTCCCGAAGTTCACCTTATCAAGAAAAGAAGAAATGTAGAATGGTTTTTCGAAGTTAACCTTATCGGAAAGAAAAGAAACGGATCCTGAAGTTCACCTTATCAGGAAGAGAAGAATCCTAAAGTTAAGCTTATTAGAAAGAGAAGAAGGTTTCCGAAGTTAACCTTATCGGAAGGAAAAGAAGTGAATCCCGAAGTTAACCTTCTCGGGGAGAGAAGTATCCTGAAGTTAACCTTATCAGGAAGAGAAGGAAGTTTCCGAAGTTAACCTTATTGGAAAGGGAAGAAACAGGTTATAGCCATATGACTCACTCTGAAGTGAATGGAAGGCTTGGTCAAACATATTCAACCGCAAAGACACACATGAAGGTCTAATATTATGTATATTTGATACGGCTGGGGTGTGGTTTAGCCAACGGAACTGGACTTACAAATGGTTTTCCCGACTGGGACCGAACGCCGCGGGGGTATTAAAAGAGGGTTTATCCACAAGGTTGGATTCAAGGAAAGTGTCGACGGAAATGGGCTATTGAGTAATGCCAAGAGAGTTTTGGACTTGTTTCTTTCTCGTTTAGAGAGCTTCATGATTATATATGTAGCGGGGTATTCGTTACCTTTAGATTTATTGACTAAATCAAAAGTAAATCATACAATTCGAGTCACCACCGCACTTCTATTTATCCAAAGGAAATGTCAGAAAGCGAACAAAAACCAAGAAGTTTTATCAAATCAAAAACTAATAAAAATGTCAGAGATCTGGGTAAGGGGGTTGGTTATACAATGGGAAGGCTTTAAGCACCCAAAACATCCTTAGTGCTCTAAGGGAGCACTTTTTGCAAAGTTGTATGGTAGGTTGGTATTCGTGAAGGTATTTGTGCAAACATGATTGGGGAGATGAGAAAAGAATATACAAATTATTTACAATTTTGTTGTTTGAATGGATAAACCCATTGCCTACGTACCATCACAAAGGTAGGATCCAAACCTCGTAGTTCGGGGTAAAAAACTCAAAATATGGGTGAATTGATTTGATCAAAAGCCTTAAGGTCTTTTGTTATCAAAGGGAGAAAACTCAACCTAAACCTACAATCCACCATGTGAGGAGAGCTTCAACATACTAGTGAGGGATCCACCTTATAATAAGTATGGAAGACTTATAGTCCAATCACTAAGGATGAGGCGAGATTTACATCAACCATTATGATAACTCAAACCTATGGCTAATGTTTATGAAAAAGGTTTTAACAAAGATGGTCGGAACCACAAAAGTTATTTGAAGTGAGTTGGATTTACCAATTAAAGTATTCACAAAATGAAGTCAAAGTTGACTTAAGGTTCAATTCAAAATAAGTATTAATGAAAAGAATTTGAAAAATCAAAGGCATATGGCCTAGGTTTCTAATTTGAAGAAACAATGTCAATGTTTGCACAAAATGAGTTTGGCTTGGGTTAGAGTGGAGAGAAGAAGAGAAGGGCTAGTCCTAAACATGCAAAGATAAGAGAAGAGAATAAAACCCTTGAAGTTCCTTTCTTGAGATCATAAAGATGATCCAAGATGCTCCTTTCCTTTGGACTTAGCAATTAACTCAAGCAATCAATCAAATATTCAATCAAGCTCCTAGGATCTTCCAATTGGCTTATCTCTCTTAACTTGGATGCTCATGATAATGGTCCTTCTAACTATCTCAAATTTGGGATCCCTATCACACAAGAACAAACAATCAAAAAGTTCACAATGCAATAAGAAATGGACAAAGAGAGAGTTTAAATTAGGGGTCCTTTCAAGTCAACATCAAGATGTAAGCATTCTAAAGGCATGAGGCCTAGTTGCTCTTCAACAATTTTAGAATTCTAAAGGCATGAGGCCTAACTGCTCTTGAACTCCATTAAGCATATGTAAGGTCCTAATTCTAAGTCCTTTCTCCCTTTTCATTGGGTTCACACAAACAAAGACAAAACAAGCACAATGCAATAGTATATTTACACAATAATATGCTCAAGTGAGCAAAAGGAAAATGACATAAACATAAACATGATCTCAAATGAGCAAAGGAAAAAGACAATATGAATAAATGAGCAAGAAATTAAATTGCCTTAAAGTAAATTACAATAATTAAATGCTTGAATTAAAAGTTAGTAATTAGTAGTTAGTGTTAGTGTGCCATAAGGCAATTTAGCGCTATGTTAAGCAATCGTAAGTGGACTAATGTAGTAGTCACACCTATCTGAGGCCGGTCAATAAAACTATAGGCAAATAAACACAAGTTAGAGACCATGACTAGTAAGCCAAGCTCCTACAACTTGCCATGCCAAAAGAAAAGAAGGATGACCTTGTATGGATTTCAGGTTCTTTGCTTGACCAAGAAGCAACCTATCTTGGACATAAATTAATTCACTTGATCTTTTATCAAGTTGAATTTGATTTGGATCAAAGAAGGTTAAGCCTCTCATATGTCAAGGCTAACCACAAATCATTAACTCATTGGTCAAAAGAAAAAGAAGAAGGAAAGAGATGAAGATGAAATGTACAAAATGGAAATTCAAATGACATAATCAAAACATAATGGTCAAATGTGAATGGAATCATCATCAACCAATGGTAAACAGAAGTGAAATGAAGATTAGAAGTTAAGAAATGTCAAACATATTTTTGGTATTTTTTGGAATTAAAATAATGCATAAAATAAAATGAACAAATTAAGGTCAAACTTCAAATCCAATTCAAATCAACTTGGATAAGTCCAATTGGATCATCATAAGTCTAACATGGTCAAACTAGGTTTGAAAATTTTTCTCAATATTTTTTGAAAACAGAAACTATTTTTAAACAATTAAAAATGAAGAAAAATAACACAAATGGACTAAAATCTCAAATAAATGTCAAATCAATTAAGAAATTGATGAGAATATTTTTCATAGACTTATCATCATCCACATGTATTAAGAAAATATTTTTGGCATTTTTGAATATCAAAAAGTATTTTAAATGAATTAAAAACTATTAAAAACAAAATAATTCACAAAAATTATTAAATGGAATCACAAAAATAATTAAAAACCAGATTATGAAACTAGAATTTAAGAGATTTTTTTTGCAATTGGTCCCATATTTTTGTGATTCCAAATAAAAGAGTTACGAAATTTTGAAAATAAATGAAATAAAAGAAAATAAAACAGAAATTAAGAAAATAGGAAAATCCAGAAGCGTCTGATCCATTTCATTAAATGACGTGGACATGATCAATGGATCAGAAGCGCGCGCGCACCAAGTGCTTGAGTCAAGCGCGAAACATGATGTATTTAAAAAAGTTAAAACAATGCATGGCTATGATTAGATCTTGTGAGCCAGATCTGAAGGCTATGGATGTTCCACGTGTGGACGGTGGTGGAAACCACCGTCTTCTCCGGCGAGCTCACTAAATCCGGCCACCAGTTGCAGGTTTTACAACCTCAACCAAATCACACGATCCTTATACCAAATTAAAGCCGGGGTGATGTACATCACCCCTGTAACCTTAGATTGTTCTCTAAATCTCTATGGAAGGAGAAATCTGAGATGGAAAATCCAGGTACTTGATCTGCAGTGCATCAAATCATGAAATTAAAGCCACCATTGGCTTGCCTCTCACACGAGGACTTCAGAAAACTAAACCAACACAAGCAATGCACAATATATAGTGAGATTCGAAGAAAAAAAGTTGAGCTGCAAACCTTTGAAGTGCAGCTTTGATGAACACGATCCACTCCAATTCTTGATTGCAGCTTGATCTTGAGGTATGGTATGAGTGCAAGGCTTGGGAATTAGTGTTGAAGATCAACTGATGTTGTTGAAAATCAAACTTGAAAAAGAGAAATGAAAATTCAAATTCCTTTGGTGAGAGATTGGGATTCAATTCCAGCAGGGTTTCAGGCGCCTCCAAGTTGAGAATTGAATGAAGCAATGTGTTTATTTATAGATGAAATGCAAAGGAGAGTGTGACAAACTCGTGTGCATGAGAATTGGGTCCTCCGTGCATGGGCCTGTACAGGCGCATGTGAGGCCCAAAAGCTGATGGTTTTTCAAGCTGAAATGATTTGAAGCAAGTTTGGACGTGCAGATTGCATTACATTGGCTTGTGTATGAAGTTTCATCATGAAATGCATAAATGGTCACAAAAGTTCTCCTCTTCGAAAGTCATACATAACACATCCAAACATAGGCATGTGAGTAATGGTTGGAAAGGTCTTGACATAAAGAACAAAAGCTATGTTGAACAAAAATCCATTTGGAGTTTGGAAAATTGTGAAAACTGGCCATGAAGTTTGATGTACAAAACATGTATTTGAAAAATTTGCCAAAAAGGACCAACTTCAAGCCCTTCTGTTTCAATGATGCAAGACTCAAATGGAAAAACCTACAATATCAAAGTTGTAGATATTTTCAATAAAATCAATTTGGAAATTTTGCATCATTTTGGATTTTTGATGAGAAAGTTATGGGCACTTGAAGTTGGACCTTTTCAAGATTCAATGGCTTTGATCCAAAGTGACCTATAATGTTTTGTATTATCACATGTGTTTCTTTTATGATTATGAAAATTTTGTCCAACATAACATTTGAATTAGACATCTCAAACTTTCCAATTCACTTGATCTCACCTCAAAATCATGAAAAATAAGGAAGTTAGGTCCTCGGGAAGTTGACCCAAAATTAGGGTTTTAGTCAAAATGACCTATAATGTTTTGAAATGAATGATGACCTTCCAAGTTTCAAATGAATTTTTGATGAACATGAAAGTTGTTCATATGGTTCTTAAAAACATTTTTTATATTGGGGTCATCATCATTTGACAAACACATAAAAAGTTAAGTCTCAGTGGATTTCAATTTAGTTAGATGACTTAACTGGTCAACTTCTCAAGTCCCAACTTCAAATCTTGATGAATGAATGATTTAGAGGCCTCAAATAGGCACATATATGCATAAAATGATGAACTAAAGAACTTACCTTGATTGAATTTGATCATAGGTTGAGGTTGCTTCATGAGCAAGGCACAGTCAATGCACAGTTGAATTAGGGTTTCCTTGGGAAGCAATCCTCAAACCCTTTGGTTTATCTTGATCAAATTGACAAATTGAGATACTTGGGAAACATATATGATGATTGAGAGGTTTGGGAACCATTTTCATGCTTGCTTTCATCTTCATCTGGCCATTTCTTTGAGTATAGGGGCCTCCTAGGAGCCTTGGATCACATGACTACTTGAGCTTCAAAACAAAACAAGTTAGTGACATATTTTTGTGCTTATGGTTAGTAGACAATATAATAAAAGAAATAATATACAATTCAAGCATGCTTAGTGGTTTCAAACCAACTCTCACAATTCCCAACCCTAGGGTTAGGAGCCACACATGCTATGATCCTTGAGGCAATGCAATGAGCAATGATATGATGCCATGAGGGATCTTAGGGTCAAAATCAGGGTCTTACAATATCAGATGATATGCATGAAATGAAATGATATGGATTATACATGACGGGCTTATGCAATAGTATGAGGATCCAATGATGTCCCAAGTTTGGGTGTGGTGTGCCGTGAACAGAGGTATATCTGCTTGGGTAACAAGTCTTCTGATTCATGGGGTGTGAGCTGCATCTCGCATGACTCCCCGACTTCTTGCCTTCCCACTGTCGTCAGAAGAAAGAATCTGTAATGGACCTCCTGATACCCCGGCTGGTGTATAAATACACAGGGGGGCTACCAAGGCGAATGACGATTCTCCAAATCTCTTTGGCCGTAGTCTCATGGGTCTCAGGATCTTTGTGATCTTATGTCTTAGTGCGATGCATGCAACAAATAGGGGATTGTGGTTACCCTCGGACACTTTGTGATCAACGTAAAAATCGAATTCTCATTTCAGCGTTACTGTTGTTATCCCCGAAATTTTTAATGCATTATTTATATAGAAATAACAGTTATATTTCGCACACAAGCAAAAAAAGAAAAAACAAGGAGATTCTGAATGAAGATTTTATTGATTGAAAACGGACTCGTAAGTGGGCATTTACAATAAGGAAACAATTCCTAAATGAGGTAATTGCATGAAAATAAATTGGCAATCGGAAAATCTCGGATAAGGTTCAGTCATGCTATAGCCGTTATACTTTCTGAATCTTCACACTTTGCCCTAGTCGATAGTGATTGGATTGACCCCTCTGTTCGGGTTTCCACTTCTTGGGAGGATGTATTCATAGACCCTGAACAATACGCGGTCTTTGCCTGCCCATCCATAACTTTTGCCTAGACCGCCCTTTCGGGTTTTCGACCTAGCGGGATACCCTTTTTTTGCCTAAGTTGCCCATTTGGGGGAGGATCAACTTAGCGGGTTTTCAATTCTTTTGTTTTATATCCTTAATTTTTTCCTGGACCTTTCTTTTTGTGGTCCACCGGGATGCCCATTTTTGCCTAAGTTGCCCCTTGGGGTAATCAACTTAGCGGGTCACATATCAGACGTAATATTTTTTGACTGCGTCCGCATTTATGGATAACGCCAGATCTTCCCCATCCATAGTCGAGAGAATCAAGGCTCCTCATGAGAAAACCCTTCTCACGACATATGGTCCTTCGTAATTGGGGGTCCACTTTCCCCGAGGGTCTGTGTGGATAAGCAGAATCTTTTTGAGTACCAGGTTGCCGACCTAGATATTCCTGGGACACACTTTATTATCGAAGGCCCTCTTCAACCGCTTCTGATAAAGTTGGTCGTGGCATAAAGCTGTCATGCGTTTCTCTTTGATGAGGTTCAACTGATCGAGTCTGGCCTAAATCCATTCTGCTTCGTCCAGTTTGACGTCTTCTAGGACTCTTAGAGAGGGGATCTCTACCTCAATTGGGAGGACTGCTTCCATACCGTATACCAGAGAGAACGGGGTTGCCCTGGTCGAGGTTCGTACCGAAGTATGATAGCCATGTAGTGCGAAGGGAAACATCTCGTGCCAATCCTTGTATGTCTTCACCATCTTCTGAACAATTTTTGTTTATGTTCTTATTGGCTGCTTCTACTGCACCATTCATCTTTGGCCAATAAGGTGAAGAATTATGGTGTTCGACCTTGAAACTCTTGCACAATTCTTTCATCATCTTGTTGTTAAGATTCGAACCATTATCGGTGATAATCTTGTTAGGAATCCCATAGCGGCAGATGATGTCGCGTTTCAGGAAGTGAGCTACCACTTATTTGGTGACGTTTGCGTATGACGCAGCTTCTACCCATTTGGTAAAATAGTCGATGGCGCCCAGGATGAACCTATGCCCATTCGAAGCAGTCGGTTCAATACGGCCGATCACATTGATGCCCCACATAACGAACGACCATGGAGAAGCAATGACATTGAGAGGTATCGGAGGCACGTGTATCCTGTCAGCATAGATTTGACATTTGTGACAAGTCTGCACGTGACGGAAGTAGTCTATTTCCATGGTCAACTAGCAGTATCCTACTACGAGGATATTTTTAGCCATTGAATGCCCGCTGGAGTGTGTCCCAAACGACCCTTCATGCACGTCAGGTATTTTCCTGATATTTCTCGAAGGCCGGTACTTTGAACTTAGCTGGGATCTTGATCCCTAGGACTAAGCACATATCTGCAGCCTCCAGCCTAAAGGTGTTAGGGCCCTAAATGGCTCAGACTCTTTCGTCCATCATCTTGAGTTTCCTTTCAAGTTAATTCTGTGGTGGCCCGAAAGGTTCGTACACTGACTCATTCCTAGGCATGAAGAAGTCTCCATCATGGTCTTCTGTACCCGCTTGGGAACCCCCATGGATAGGGACATGGTAAGTGTGAGCAACATTTGGATTATTAGGCATCCCTTCAACATGGGCCTGATTGGCGATCGGGATCCCATTCCCTATGATGGGATTAGTAGCGTTCATGTTGACATTGGCCCCTGGGTTAGCCTGGCGATTCTCTTCTTGTCGATGGACGACATTCTTCATGATGTCCATGAGTTTCCTCAGTTGGGCCCTCACTTGAGCCATCTCCCCCTGCATGGCAGTCTGGTTTTGCTCAATCCTTTCCATAGCTATCTTTTTCTTAGCTCGGGTGTTGTAGAAGTGGGAAGTCATCTTGACGATGAGAGGTACTGAATGAAAAGCCAAAATGATGGTGAGACCAACTGGATATATTATGAAATGTATGGATAAATGATTGATGCATGATGCATGTTCGTTCGTTTTTTATTCTCGAGGAAACCATATACGATTCATGACGCGACAGTAAAGCATTATAGAATAGACATAAAAAGTTGGAACGCCGATTTCACTCAAATCAAGCATTTTTATTCATGAATTTGATATTACAATTACAAAAATATCAAGTAAAGTAATTCAAAACATGGGAAAGAAAACATGGACTTATGATCAAATGACGCGTTTTGCTTTTCGCTCCTTCATCTTCTTTAACTCAACTTTGAACCTTTTTAGCATTCGGTCACAAAGGTAGAGGAATCAAAGTATGGAGTGGGGAGTGGTCTTCTCATCAGCGTCCTCTAGCTTTCAAGGAACTTCTTGGGTCAATTCATTGCAGAACCTTGCCAATCAATCATACTTGGCTCGGTACAGAGTGACTGCATGTTGCAACAAATTGATAGATCCAGCATAGGCGTCGAGAAGGCTATTCATCTTAGTCTTCTCCTTGAGCCAACCCAAACTCTCATTCTTCAAAGCATAAAAATGGCCTTTCCAGTGTTCGACACTTGCGATGGCAATCTCAACCTTCAGTCTCTCTGATTTCTTTTACTTTATGGAAATACATCCACACAAAGAATTTACTGTTG
Source organism: Lathyrus oleraceus (assembly GCF_024323335.1). Classification (NCBI taxonomy): domain Eukaryota; kingdom Viridiplantae; phylum Streptophyta; class Magnoliopsida; order Fabales; family Fabaceae; genus Lathyrus; species Lathyrus oleraceus. The sequence continues at coordinate 13,714,199 of NC_066581.1, forward strand.
CATTCATAACATATGCATCATGAGGTCTCTTAGGGACCAAAATTTGTTTCTATATGTTGTTATTTAAGCCCATTCTACTGAGTTGACATGAAGATTTTAACCTCCACCTCCTCAGTTATAATGTCCTTAAATAGGGGCAGCTGTAAGACCCCAATTTTGACCCTAAGATCCCTCATGCAATTTCATCATAAGCATTAGAATTTAGATCACACATTGGCATCATCCTTACCCCTCTTTCATTGGGTTTGTTTTGGGAGAGATCACCAAGCACTTTGTGATTATATCATACTTGTATTTTATCATTTTTACTAACAAAAATACCAAAAATATGTCTTTGCATTTGCCTAACTCTTTTGTAGGTAGGGCATGATCTCCATTGATCTATCAAGTTAATATCTAGGGTTTGAGACCCTCATGACAAAGAGCACAACCATGAATTGATACAAGAATGGTTATGAGCATCATATATGAGTCCCAATGATTACTACATGTTATATTAATCAAGTTTTCTTCAAGAATTTGAGGGTGATTTGCCTTGGAAACCCTAGTTTGACTGGGTATCTTGAGTAACTTCTCCAACAAGCTATCTCACCAATTGATAAAATTTCTCAAGGGACACTTCAAAATTCATCATCTCATGCATATATGATCTACCATGAGCCTATAAGGTCCAGAGAATTGAAGATTAGCAAATTGGTTGATGGTGGTTGGCCAGATGAATTCATCTAATCAAAATTGGGTCTCCCTAGACCATATCTCCTACAATTTTCACCATATAAAAATGATTCCAAGATAAAACATACTCTAAATGACATTAAAAACAACTTTCATGTTGAGACCTAGAGCTATTTTTGCTTGGAAAATCATTTCCTATGTTGAAACATTATAGGTCATTTTGTCTAAACCCTAATTTGAAAGTCAACTTCCCAAGGCCATAACTTGCTCAATTTTTATGATATGAAATATTTCCAAGTTGCACAATCAAATTAAAGATGTCTACTTAAACTTTTATGTTTGGATTGATAGCTGATTCAACTTTTATGAGCATATGATATGAGGTTACATTATAGGTCACTTTTGACCTATACCATTGAACAAGTGATTTTTCCAAACTTCAAAAATGCATAACTCTATCATTTCAAATCCAAATGACAGGAAATTGGTGACCATTTTTAAGGTATTTGAAATAGCTACAACTTTGATGAAGACATGTTTCTCATTTGAATCTCACATAAAAAGTTAAGCAAGGTGGAATATTGAGATATATGGCTTGACATTTAGAAAAAAATTCAAACATGTTGAAATTTCCAAACTTCCACCTCAAGATTCATCATGATACAAGCTTCAAATGGAAAAGTGTCAAACATGAAAGTTGTTCCTCTTGATCTAACCTTTCCAAAAAGTCCTAGTTCATCCATTTTGGACAAGAATTGCTAGGGTTGCGCATGGAATGAACATGGTATCATCATTTGGGAAAGATCAAACTTCAAATCTTCACACACACTTGCCTTGCAATCCAAGTTGATTCCAAACTCTCTCACACTCATTTTTGGACCTAAAGCAATGATCTCATGGGCCTATACACACTCATGCATCCATGCATCATCAATTTCCAATTTTGGAAAGTGAATTTGAAGGTGTAAATATCATGAGCTGCAGCTATAAATAGAGACCTCTAGCATCAGAATTGAAGGGAGATTTGTGCCAGCTTTGATCCTAAACCCCTAACCCTTCCATTTGAGAGGATAATCCTGAGAATTTCATCTTGAAATTGAGTTTGAATCTCACTGTTTTGAGATTCAAAACTCCAGGGATCCAAGACCTTTTGTGCATTTTATTCTACTTTTGCAAGCATTCTGAGTGAGATCAAACACGAGCCAAGGGAAGAGAAGTTGAATCCAGACCTGCATTGAAGGTATTTTCCAGAAATTTTTATCTCTTCGTTACTCTTTCAATCTTGCTCAATTCTCTCGATTCTTTGGTTGTTTGAAGTCCTACCAATGTAGGCAAGAAGATTGAGTTGCTTAGAGGTCAAATCGAAGCAACTCAGTTGACATACCTCAAAATGCAACTCTTCATATCTTTCTATATGTGAGGAATTAATTAAAATTGAGGTGATATTCGTGATCTACACCATTTTTCCTTTCAGATCATGTCCTCCTTTTCCATTTTTTTGATGGTGATGAGTGAACCAGTCCGGCCAGGGTCACCAGAGAAGATGACCGGCCCTTGGACGCCGGTGATGTGTTGACATGGTTCAGAGCCATTGATCCTTTTCAAATTGTTTTAATCTCGTGCGTTACTTTTAATTACCAAGCGTGTGGACGTTTGACTCAGGCGCACCATGAAACGCGCGCTGGTGGGCACTTGATCTGCAACCTCAATTGATGAGGGAGATCAAGTGGTCCACATTTTTTCTGATTATTTGAATTTCATTTTAATTGCTTTAATTTCATTAATTCATATTAATTTTAATATTGATCCAAAAAATATGAGAGTTTCACCAAAAAATATCAAATATTTTTCTCTTTCATATTCTGAATTAAAATTATTTTTTGGATCATTATTAATATTTTTCATGATTTAATTGATTTTTCATTTGTTTTTAATTATTTAAAAATACTTTTAAGTCTTTTAAAATTCTGAAATTTTTTCTCCAAGGTCCTTTGAATTGTTTGATCTATGATAAATCTCATGGCCATTTATTTGGTGTTTTGATGGGGTTTTAGGAATTTGACAAACTATATTTAATTTAAATGTATTATTTTAGTATTTTTAATTTGAATAAATGCCAAATAATTTTGTTGACCAATTGTGATGACTTGTTTGTGTTTGACTCTTGTTGTTGGGCCTTGGTCAAGGTTGATTTAACTTTGTCAAATTAATATCATTGGATTTAGGGGATTGATGGAATGTACATTCCATTTCCTAAAATGAATGAATGATATTAATTTGGTAAAAGTCCTCCTTTGATCAATTTGAGTTTTCATATATTCCCCTCCCACTTCATCTCATTCCCTTTCTTTATGCATTCATCTCATTTGACCTATGATATCTCAAAGTCCTAAAGCTAGTTGATTAAAAAATTAACATGAGTATGGATGAGATTAGGTCACACCTTTTGCATATTCTTTTTGTGTGTGGTATGTTTCAATGAGCATAGTTCATAATACTATGTCTCTAACATGCATTGACACCAAAATTCTATTGCCCGACCTTAAATAGTTGTGACTTCTACATAAGTCCAATTACGATTGCTTAACATAGCGCTAAATTTGTGACATAAAAGGCATAGCATTCTAGTTAGTGAGATTGTAAGTCTCCCCTCTTTCATGATATTGTATGGAAACTTGGCCTTCTTTCCTTCCTTTGGAAGATGTTTTGGCTCAAGGATTCATGCTTGTGATAAGTGGGTTGAGTGTTCTCCAAAGAATGTCTAAAAATATGAAAAGCAAAAGCAAACAATATTAACTTCTAACCTATTAACTACTAACTTTTAATTTCAAGCCCTTTACTTTAATGTCATTTAATTCTAGCTTTTATACATTTGCCATTGCTCATATCATTCTAATTGTTTATGTTAATGCAATTTTCACTTTGTCCATTTGGACCATATTGTGTGATATATTTTGTTTGTGTATACTTTGTTTGTTTGTGTGGTCTTTGACCATTAATGTACATAATAACAACAAAAACCCTAAAAAACTTTTGTGTGGACTGTTGGCTTGATCTTAGACAAATGGACTTAGAATTTAGGCAACATTCCTATGCTAAAGGACTTGGCCAATGCCAACTTATTGAGAAACCAAGTGCTTGCAATTTGAAACTTCATCTGATACATCATTCAAGATCTCTCTGAGTTCATCTGCAACATGATCATTGTGAAGCTATTATTTTGAACCTGTGACTTGTGAAATTCATCTGTTACATGGGCTACCTTAAAGAGGATCATAGAATGGATAAGCTTGGACATGGCCATCTTTATTTGATGCCTTCCTCTTCAAGATAATATAATTGTGCACTTGTGTGTTGCTTGATTCTAAAAAGTACAAGGGAATTCTGGGTTTCTATTGACGTTCTTGTCTATTGGATTGCTACCCACTTGGTCAGATCTTTTCAACTCTAAATTTTAATTTTGGACATAGGATTAGTCTCTTCATCTTCTCCCCATTTCTTTAATTTCAAAATATCTCCCTCCTTTTTCAAAACCTTCTTTGATTGAATTTATTTTGTTCTAAACTTTGACCACTTTTACAAAAAAGATAGAAACTTTGGCCTTATGCCATTGCATTTTCAAACTCCTTTTCTAAATCAAACTTGTAAATAAACTTAACTATACTTGACTTAAAATTTCAAAAAGCCAAAAAGAACTAATTCATTCAAACCATTTTTAGGGCTTTGTGCCTTTCAAACTTAATTTTTGTTAAAAGTAATTCATCCACTTTGAAATTTGTATCACGAGCTACGAGGTTTTGATCCCTCATTTTTATGTTGGTACGTAGGCACAAGACCGAAGGTCTTGCCAAACACAAAAATATAATTAATGAATTCTTTTTCTCATCCCCCCATTCTATTTGTTTGTAAACATCACTTTGTACCAAATACATATGCATACAAAAAGGGCTCCCTAGGAGTACCTAGGACACTTTAGGTGCTAACACCTTCCCTCTGTGTAACCAACCCCCTTACCTATAATCTCTGACATTTTGTTAGTTTTGATTTGAAAACTTCTTACTTTTGGGTTTTGTTCGTACTTTTTCCCTTTTCCCTTGGAAACAATAAAAGCTTGATGATCATTAATTTACCGCTATAGAAATTAAGTGGCGACTCTGCTAGGGAGTAGTCTCTAGTGGGTTTAGCCTTCTTTTTGTGTGTATATATTTGTATATATGTGAAGTTTGTATATATGTATGTGTGATATAATCTGCTTGTTGTGCTTGGTGATCTCTGAGTGGTGAGATAAGTTCTAACTTGAACTTGAGTGTAATTAAGATAGGAGGATAGTATAGTCATGTTCGACTTGTGTGGAGTAGTCCTTAACAAGTTGGCTTGAGATCCATCTGCTTAGTGGAGACTCTTTTGGATTTGGAAATGTCACACAAGTATTTGTGGTTAGGCACTACTATCTCTAATTTGGGTCTGAGAAGCTGAGGACTGTAGAGCATTCACCCTCTCTTGGCCTATTTAGGACGTAGTGCGGAAACTGTTCAAGTGTAGACTTGCTAACAGTTGTTACGCGATACTACACTCAGACGAGTTTCTCTTGAGAATATTATGGGTCGATGAGTCAGTTATCTTAACCTGTAATATCTGATAGATGGAATTAAGACTCTGGGAACTTTTTAGAACATGATTTACATGTTTTTATCCTTAGTTCACTCCTTTGGTATGGTTCTTACCCAGACTCCATGCTCGTGACTTACAACAAACCCTTGATTCTTGGTTGATCCAATCAAGTCTTGTCAATATCAATGGAACTTGGGTGTCGATAAGGTGTAAACCATAATCCACCAAAACGGATGATTGATCTTGACAATGACTTGATTCATCCCTTGACCTTTGTTTTCCTTGTGTGTGATCCCTTATTTGTGATTGTTGCATTCATGCCTTCATGCATTCATGCGCATCATAACATTCATCATACAAAAATTTCAAGGAACTGAGGTATTATTTGCAAATATTTTCAGACCATGGATTGTGGACGAAGGAACACTAAGAATTACAGTTTCAGATGTCTCGACTTGAAAGAGTTAAGTAAGCTAGCATCTTTTGTCTTAGATCCCATGGACTTCAAACAACGTCATGGGAAGCTTTTGTCCATCTTGTCTACTGATGTGGTTAAAGGACCCATGAGTGTGCTAGTGCAGTTCTATGATCCTCTCTACCGTTGTTTCACTTTCTCAGATTTTCAGCTTGTGCCTACTTTGGAGGAGTATTCTCATCTTTTGGGTATACATGTTTCTAGTAGAGTGCCTTTTAGTGGATTGGAGGAGATTCCTCGATCTAGTATTATTTCTGAAGCTCTTCCCATAAAGAAGTCTGAGATAGAGGCTCATTGGATGAAGAAAGGAGGGTTATTTGGGTTGTCATCTGATTTCCTCATCAAGGAAGCTACAGCTTTTGCTCAAGATGGTAATGTGGACGCTTTTGAAGCTATCTTTGTGTTCCTCATTTATGGATTAGCCTTGTTCCCTAATATTGACGGTTTTGTTGATGTTAACGCCATTAGACTTTTCTTGATTGGGAATCCCGTGCCTACTTTGTTGGGTGATATGTATTTCTCTTTGCATCTCAGGAATTCTAAGGGTGGTGGAACTATTGTCTGTTGCATTCCTCTTTTGTACAAGTGGTTTATTTTGCACTTGCCTCAGACACCTGCTTTTGTGGAGAACAAACAATGTCTAAGGTGGTCTCAGAGACTTATGTCTCTCACTAATGATGATATAGTTTGATATGATCCGTGTTTAAGCAGTTTGGAGATTATTGATAGTTGTGGTGAATTCTCTAATGTACCTCTCATTGGTACACAAGGAGGAATTGACTACAACCCTGCTTTGGCTCATCATCAACTTGGGTTCCCCTTGAGAGACAAACCTAATAACACTTTGTTAGAAGGTCTTTTCTATCAAGAGGGTAAAGATCCCCAACATTTGAAGCAGAAGATTGTGCATGCTTGGCATAATGTACATAGGAAAGGAAGATCCGAGCTTGGTCTGTGCAATTGTGTAGCTTTGGAAGTTACACTCTTTGGGTGAAGAAGAGAGCTTTGGAGTTGAAGATGCCTTATCCTTGTGAAAGACCTATGTCTATAGTTGTGGTTGAGCCATTAACTCTCCCTAACAAAGATGTAGAGGAGTTGGAAGACGCGCTCATCAAGATGAAGCAAGAGAAGGACATGTGGAAAGAGCGTTTCTATGCTTTGAGCAATAAGAATGAAGAGTTACAGTTGGAGTCTAAGGACAAATATGCACTTATTGAGCTACTTGAAGACCGAGTGACGAAGAGACAGAGAGAGCCGGAGGTTTCATATTCTAGCATGCCTCAGCCTTCTGTTGCTTGGAAGAAGATTGTTGATCGGCTTGTCCTCGAGAAGACTTAGATGAAGGCTTCTTTTGAGACCGAGATCTGTCGCATTTGAAGGAAGTACGCGCCTACGGCCATATCTTCTGATATTGTTGTTAGGGATCCTTAGGATGACTAGTCTCCTTTTCTCTTGTATTTTTATTTTGGTTTCTAAATTTGTATTCAGTGTAATCCTTCCAATTTATATAAATAAAAAGAGATTTTCGATCATATCAAATTGTTGTAATTTCTATTTAAATACATATATTTGCAAATGATATAGTAAGTTCCTTGAAAATAAAAATAATCAAGCATTGCATCTCATGCATCATTTGCATAAGCAGGTTTTCTCCAGATGTCTAATTGGTATTTATTATGTGCTTTAGCCAAGCTGACTCACCGGTACAATACCCGAGCTAATCATCTGAGAATCATGGAGCACCTAGAGCAAGAGAACAGAGAGCTGAAGGACGAAATCACCCGCCTGACTGCCATGATGGAGTCAGTTCTTGCCGCTCAGAGTCAAGCTTCTCCAACGCCTGCAACTCCTCCTACGAGGACTATTATTTCAGAGGTGGTTACCTCTACCGTGCCTGCTGCTGCCGCCCACTTTGCGCCAATTATGTCTGCCGGATTCCCATGGGGAATGCTGCCGAACTTCATGCCTGACGGCTTTGTGCCTACCTTTGCTTCCATTCTGGCATCTAGCCCGGTCATGTCCGTGCCACCTCCCGTTGTGCACACCTTGCCTCACGTAGAGGACACCATCTATCACTCTGAGCCGTCTGAGGGTCTGGATGTCTACGAGAAAATGGAAGAAATGAAAGATCAGTTTCTTGAGTGCGCAAGGAATTGAAGACGCTGAGAGGTAAAGATTTGTTTGGGAAGAGTGTTCCCGAGTTGTGTTTAGTGCCCAACGTGAAGATCCCGGTGAAGTTCAAAGTGCCTGACTTTGAAAAGTATAAGGGGAACTCTTATCCGCTCAGTCATCTTGTGATGTATACTCGCAAGATGTCTACTCAGATCGACAATGATCAATTACTTATTCACTACTTCCAAGATAGTCTGACCGACGCTGCACTTCGTTGGTACATGGGATTGGACAGTGCCATCATTCACACTTTCAATGACTTGGGGGAGGCTTTTGTCAAGCAATATAAATATAATGTGGACATGGCGCCAGATAGAGACCAGCTGAGGTCTACGTCTCAAAAAGACAAAGAGACATATAAAGAGTATGCGCAGAGATGGAGGGAATTGGCTCCCAGATTACTCCTCCTTTGGAGGAAAAAGAAATGACAAAGATCTTCTTGAAAACTCTGAGTTCATTTTATTATGAACAAATGATTGCTAGTGCCCCTAGTGACTTTACCAAAATGGTAAACATGGGGATGAGGCTTGAGGAAGAAGTCTGAGTGGGACGTTTTTCAAGAGATGAGGCGTCAACAAGCAAGATGTATGGTAGTAATTTCGGTAAGAAGAAAGATAGTGAGACGAATGCAATAAGCAGTGGGAGGCAGAGGAGGCCTTAGATCAGAAGGAATCCAACTTCCTGTCAACATCATCATCATCAAGTATCTACCGTTATCCCGATATTTTCTAATAAACAAACAACACCAGTTCAACAACAACAACAACCGCAACAACAAACGAACACCTACAACAACAACAATACCAACAATAATCATCAACAACAAAACTTTGAAAGGAAGAAGGTCTCTTTTGACCCGATTCCTATGACTTACGCAAAGCTTTATCCATCCTTGGTTCTCAAGAACCTGATCCAACCAAGAAACCCACCACAGATTCCAGAACCACTTCCTTGGTGGTATAAACCTGAGCTCCGTTGTGCTTTTCATCAAGGAGCACCCGGACATGATATTGAAAATTGTTATTTTCTCAAGTATGAGGTTCAGAAGCTGATGAAGAGTGGTATGGTGTCCTTTGAGGACCATGCGCCGAATATAAAGCAAATCCGTTGCCCGCTCATGGGAACTCTTCTGTGAATATGATGGACGGTTGTCATGGAGAATTTAAAGTTTTTGATGTGCAGTTTATTCGAAGATCCTTGGTGCAGATGCATAAGGATGTTTGTTTGGTAAGTGAATATGAGCACGACCATGATGGTTATGCTGTTTGTAGTGTTAACCCGAGGGGTTGTGAAGTTGTGAAAAGGGACATCCAACGATTGATGGATGAAGGCATGATCCAAGTTGTTCAATCCCGTCATGTAGATGACGATGTTAATGTCATAGTGCTTGTTTTCAAGCAGCTTGAGAAGTTGGTGATTCAGTACGACTCTAGTAACAACAACAATCAAAGATCAGTATCACCGTTGGTAATACGGTTAGCGGGCCCAGTCCCATATTCATCTGATAAAGCTGTGCCGTATCAGTATAATGCTACAATGATGAAAGATGGTCAAGATGTCCTGTTACCTATGACTAGTTCAGTAGTGAGCATTGCTGATGTTACTAAGGTGACCCACAGTGGTCGAGTGTTTGAGTTGGTGTTCCCAAAGGATAAAGAAGAAGAAATTGTGAGTAAGAAAGTGGAAGTGCCTATTGAAAACCTAGTTGGCTATTCAAAGGATAAGTCTGGTGAATCTAGCAACTTGAAACCCAATGATGATGATGAGGTACTTCGGTTAATCAAAAGAAGCGAGTTTAATATGGTAGAGCAGTTGCTCTAAACCCCATCAAAGATCTCAGTGTTGTCTCTGCTCATGAATTCCGAAGCGCACAGAGAAGCACTGCACAAAGTTCTAGAGCAAGCTTTTGTAGAACATGATGTTACAGTGGATCAATTCGATCATATTGTGGCTAACATCACTTCTTGCAACAATCTCAGCTTCTGTGATGAAGAATTCCCTGAGGAGGGCAGAAATCATAATCTGGATTTGCACATTTCTATGAATTGCAAAGAGGATGCTTTGTAAAGTGTTCTTGTTGACACCGGTTCGTCACTAAATGTGCTTCCAAAGTCAACTCTGTCAAAGTTATCTTACCAAGGAGCGCCCATGAGGTATAGCAATGTAATTGTCAAACCATTTGATGGTTCGCGCAAGACGGTTATTGGTGAAGTGGACCTTCCAGTTAAGATAGGTCCGAGTGATTTTCAAATTACTTTTCAAGTAATGGATATCCACCCGACCTACAGTTGCATGTTGGGAAGGCCATGGGTCCATGAGGCAGGAGCTGTTACTTCAACTTTGCACCAGAAGCTCAAATTTGTGAAGAGTGGAAAGCTAGTGATTGTTGGTGGAGAGAAGGCGCTGTTGGTTAGCCACCTGTCATCTTTCTCTTACGTTGAATCTGAGGATGAGGTTGGAACTCCGTTCCAAGCCTTGTCTATTGCTGCTGAAAAGGGGGTTGGGGCACCTATCTCCTCATTAAAATATGCTCAGAGGATTGTGGAAGAAGGCAATGTTGATCAGTGGGGGCGCTTGGTAGAGGTCTCCGACAACAAAGGCAGAACCGGTTTAGGATTCCAGAAAGGTTCATCAACTGCAAGGTCTGAATATATGCAACTTAGCTTCCGTAGCGGAGGGTTCATTCATGGCAATGAACAACACTTAGCTGTTGTGTTAGAGGATGACGAAGAAGAAGACTGCACCAATTTTGTGACGCATGGAAAGGCTTGCAACAATTGGACTGCTCTTGATATTCCTATTATTTTGCATCAATCTAAGTAATTGCTTTTATATGTTTTTAAAATCCTTCTCCTATGCCTAAGGGAGAAGAGAACATTGTTTGGGCATTTTCAAAATTGATCATCAATAAAATTAATTCTATTCATCCATATCTATGATGTTTGTTTTTGCTTTTGGCTTTATTCTGAAAATGGTAATCACAAAAAACATAAATAAGCAATGTAATTGTCCATCTGCATAATATTTGGTCACAAATTCACTTCTCTAAAATCAAAATATCAAATCATTATGCAGGTTGGTTCCTAACCGCATTGAATACAATGATCCTTCTCCTTCTCCATATTTTGAATTCCCTGTGTTTGAGGTCGAGGAGGAAAGTGATGTAGAAGTGAGTGATGAATTATCTCGTCTTCTTGAGCAAAGATGAAAAGATCATTCAACCGTTCGAAGAGCAAGTCGAGTTAGTCAATTTGGGTTCCGAGGATGATGTGAAGGAAAACAAGATTGGGTCTCGACTGTGTCCAGAAGTCGAGAAGGGGTTGATTGGTCTTCTTCGAGAGTATTCAGATGTGTTTGCTTGGTCCTATCAAGACATGCCTGGGTTGGATTATGAGATTGTGGAGCATAGATTACCGTTGAAGCCAGAATACCCGTCAGTCAAGCAGAAGTTGAGAAGAATGCATCCTGATATGGCGGTGAAGATCAAAGAGGAAGTGCGGAAGCAGATTGATGTCGATTTCCTTGTAACCGTTGAGTATCCGCAGTGGGTGGCCAATATTGTGCCAGTGCCGAAGAAAGATGGAAAAGTCCGCATGTGTGTTGACTATAGGGATTTGAATAAAGCCAGTCCGAAAGATGATTTCCCTTTGCCACACATTGATATGTTGGTAGACAATACTGCTAAATTCAAAGTCTTTTCGTTTATGGATGGATTTTCCACATTCATTACACCTTGGGGAACATTCTGTTATAGAGTGATGCCTTTCGGTCTAAAGAATGCTGGTGCAACATACCAGAGAGCAATGACTACTCTTTTTCCTGATATGATGCATAGAGAGATTGAAGTTTATATCGATGACATGATTGCTAAATCAATTGATGAAGAGGAACATGTTGAGCATTTATTGAAGCTATTCCAGCATTTGAGGAAATATAAACTCCGCTTGAATCCCAATAAGTGTACTTTTGGTGTTCGTTCTGGTAAGTTGTTGGGCTTTATTGTCAGCGAGAGGGTTATTGAAGTTGATCCTGCCAAGGTCAAAGCAATACAAGAGATGCCGACGCCCAAAACTGAGAAGCAAGTCAGAGGTTTTCTCGACCGCCTGAATTATATTTCCAGATTCATTTCCCACATGACTGCCACATGTGCGCCTATATTTAAGCTTCTTCGGAAAGATCAGTCTTGTGATTGGACCGAAGATTGCCAGAAAGCTTTTGACAGTATCAAGGAATATCTGCTTGAACCTCCAATTTTGTCTCCACCTGTTGAAGGAAGACCGTTGATCATGTATTTGACTGTGCTCAAAGATAGTATGGGTTGTGTTCTTGGTCAGCAAGATGAGACTAGAAAGAAAGAATTTGCAATCTACTTTCTCAGTAAGAAGTTCACCAATTGTGAGATTCGATATTCTATGTTTGAGAAAACTTGTTGCGCATTGGCTTGGGCTGCTAAGCGTTTGCGCCAATATATGTTGAATCATACGACTTGGTTGATATCCAAAATGGATCTAATCAAGTATATATTTGAGAAGCCTGCTTTAACTGGGAGGATTTCCCATTGGCAGATGTTGTTATCAGAGTATGATATCGAATATCGATCTCAAAAAGCGATCAAAGGTAGTATCTTGACTGGCCATTTGGCTCACCAACCGATTGAAGATTATCAGTTAGTGTACTATGACTTTCCCTACGAAGATATTTTGTACTTGAAAATTAAAGATTGTGATAAACCTTTGCTTGAAGAAGGGCCATAACCTGGTTCCCGTTGGGGCATGGTATTTGATGGAGCTGTTAATCAATATGGAAATGGCATTGGGGGAGTGATTATTACTCCTCAAGGCACACATCTACCATTTACAGCTAGATTGACTTTCAAGTGTACAAACAACATGGCAAAATATGAAGCTTGCATTATGGAGCTTGAAGAGGCCATGAATCTCAGATTCAAGTATTTAAATGTCTTCAGAGATTCCGCTTTGGTTCTGAATCAAACCTGTGGGAGACAAATCAAACCAGTTTAATGCCATATAGAGATTATGCGAGGAGGATTTCAACTTTCTTTACAAAGGTTGAGTTTCATCACATCCCTCGAGATGAAAACCGGATGGCAGATGCTCTTGCAACATTGGCATCAATGATTGTAGTGAAGTATTGGAATGAAGTTCCTAATTTGTCTGTGATGTGTCTTGATCGGCCAGCTCATGTGTTTGCTGTTGAAGAGATTAAAGACGAGAAGCCATGGTATTACGACATCAAATGTTTCCTCCAAAGTCAGATTTGAAATTCTGGTATCAGATATGAGATGTCGAAGGTAATGTCATGATACTAATATCTGAGTTACACAAACAGAAGAAAGATACAGAATGGTAATGCAAAAGACACAAGCAATTGCTAACCCAGTTCGGTGAAACTCACCTACGTCTAGGGGCTACCAAGCCAGGAAGGAAATTCACTAAAATAGAATCAGTTCAAAGACTCTCTGTACACTTCAGCAAGTTACAGTCTTTCTCACCTAATCTCTACCCGTGCAATTTCTACCTAAGCACTCTTAGATATGAGAACTCACTCACTTCCCTACAATCACACCTGTGATCTTAAACAACAATCCCTTGAGAAAAGAAAACACTTTTCAATGACACACTCTTGATTTTACTTCACAGTTTCAATCAAGAAGACACACACTTGATCTTGCTTCACAGCTTTGATCAAGTAGACACATACTTGATCTTGCTTCACAGCTTTGATCAAGTAGACACACACTCTTGCTTAACAGCTTTAGAGTGACAAATTACAACCACAAATCAGTCCAATTCAATCATCAAAAGATGACTTGAATGGCTTACAAGTCTCACGACTAAACATACACAAACCCTAGCTCTCTCTCTATATTTCGCTCAGTATTGGTTGTGTGTTAAAACAAGTTTTCTAAGTCCCTTTTTATAGAAGCTTTCAGCTGGGCTTGGACATCTTGAAAACCTTAAATCTATTTTCCAATTAAATCTTTTCATAACAACTGGTTAGATCTCCTTGGAAAATAAGTAAATCAGGTTATAATCCATTATTGAATGCGCCTGCAAATCAGATCTTCAATCATACATAGATTGCCATTAATTATGCAATCACAAAACACCAGACATTCACACTGAATGTTCTGTGTACAGGATGTCATGACATCGGGTCTGACATCCTGGAAAAATCCTGCATAATTCCATAATTCCTTTTATAACTTCCAGTAGGTACACACATATCAGATGCCATGACATTGTGTATGACATCTTGAAACAATCCTGCATGATCATGTCTTCCATTTGAACTCCAGCAGGTACACACATATCAGATGCCATGACCTTGTGTATGACATTATGAAACAATCCTGCATGATTATGTTTCTTAAGCTCCAACAGGTACAAAGGATATCTCATGTTAAGACATCACATATAACATCTTGTGAACACTCTTTGTTTTACCAAAACTGCTGTCAACACTTAGAATCAACAAACTCCCCTTTGGCAAATTTTGGCTAAAACATATATCTGTCCTTTTTGTTCATAAGAAAAACTATCAGCAGTTAAATAACAGTTTAAACAGCAGCATAAGCAAATGAATTACTAGCTATAGCTACTAGTAATACACACATGCACAAGGGTACTTTTCCTCCCCCTAAATATGTGCAACACAAACAGAATTACTAGTTATGGATGCAATTAGTAAGACACACAAATGCACAAGGGTACTCCTTCTCCCCCTAAATCTGTGCGCACATCAAACATCTTCCATGAAAATAACAACACCTGTAACCACAACACCTGTAACGGTCAAAATTTGGGTAGAGAGTTGAACAATGGATCATGGAGTGGATGGAGAATGCTTGACGTTGGATCAAGCATTCACGTTGCAATGGTGTGAGTTTTATTCGGAAAAAAACTTGACGTTGAATCAAGTACCTTTCGTTTCTTTTGAAATGCTTTGTTTATCGTTTTGGATTTTATCTTGGTTATTAACATGCGTAGTAAACTAACTAGGAAGCAATAAAGCTAAACTATTATATGACTATGGGGTGGGGGACATTTGACCCACAATGGGGGATGGATCCACACAATACAACATAAAGGAATTAAAAGAAAATAAAAGTTACAAGTCATGTGCCATGCCTAAACCATACAAATGGCATGGCACTTCAAGCAATACAAACTAATGAATGAAAATAAAAGGAATAACTTGGGTAGTGTGGATCTCTCATTCACATGCAACCACAAAAAAACAAATATGGTTAATATAAAATGGAATTAAAATGAGTATTAAAATGCTAAACAAATGGATGAAATGTGGGAATGATGAAATGATATAATGATCATGGTGAAAATAGTGGACATGCTAACACATCATATCAAATTGAAATGTCATTTTCAATTTGGATCCAACAATCACAATCAAAGAAATTGGAAACTTTAAATGGAATTAAAATGCAAGACATGAACATGAACGTGACATTTATCAATTTTTCTCCTAAACATAAATTGGAAGTCAAGAATTATGGGAAAACTCTAATCAAAACTTACATGGTAATTAAGTATATCTTTTTTAGGGATTTTCCATGGTTAACAAATGGATTACCAAAGAAAGTAAACCCTAATCATGTTAAAAATCTAAATTTACTCTAATTAAATTCTAATAAATGTATTATTACTAATAATCAAGGAAATTAAAACAACAATAAAAAAATCCATAAAAAAAAACAAAGAAGATAAAATAGTTGAAAATGGGCCAGGGGGTGCAGACTGGGGAAATAGGATAGGGAAATTGGATTTGAAAATTGGGATGAGAACGCGCGCCAGCCAGGGACACCGTTCAGGCGAACTGTCCGTTCATCACCACCGCGGGCCGCCGCACCGGAAATCGCTTCCGGCGGCGGTGACCACCAGAAACCAACATCCAATACGTCAATAGCTTCGTCTTCCTTTCCTCTATTTGAATCTCTCACTGATTGCTCACGATTTTATGCCTAGGTTACTAATCTATCCTAATACATCAAGAACCCTAATTCGAAATCCGTAAATTAAACCCTAGCCATGAGGATCTAAAGCCCCTGGGGATGTGGCTTTGAATCGCATCCTCGACCTCTATATCACAGTACTAGGAACGAATTAAAATGCGGCGAATGGAGCTTTACCTTCACCGGAGTAGATGACTGGAGACGACGAGATTCTCAGGTGTTTTCTTGTTAAAGCTCTTTTTCTCTCTTGCCTTCAATTCCTTTTCTACTTATCCTCTTTCTTTTCTTCTTGCTTTTATGTTGATGTGAATGGATCGAGGATGAACTTCGGATTGAGTTGAAGGTGAGGTTATGGACCTATTCACGGATTGAACGAAATCGATGATTGGGATGGATAAAGGTGAGGGTTGTGTGAGGGGTGAGCAATGATTGATGAAGGTTGAAGATGGATTGAGATTTTGAGTTGAGAGAGAGTGAAGGTGAATCCTGTTGGAGAGTGGTTGAGTCATGCTGAATGTGAAACTGGTTGGGATTTTTTTGGAGTGAAAATGACTGAAAATATTGAGTGAATGATTAGAGATGCATTTATAGGTGGTTTGGGCATTGGGATTGTGAAATTCGGTTATGAGTTTTCAGTTAAGGAATTTGTGAAATTCGATATAATTAGTTTGTTAGGTAGTTATTCAGTTCCTGACTTGTTGTGGTCCTCCATTTAAAATCCAGCTGGCAAGTTGTGTTAGTTGTTGCTAACTTGCAACTGACTTTGTTGATCACAATGTATTTAATTTGCCTGACTTCAGCTATGATTAAACTCTGTCAGTTAGGTTGGTTAGCTAGTTCAATTTGGAAGGTTTTGTTAGGTTTGATGTTCACTTGTGAATTGGTGAATTATCGTGGCTTGGTGTGTGTTGAAGGATCATATTGGTAGAGCTTTTCCTGATTCTGCAGGTTCATTTTGCAGCAGGTCTGCATATGCTGCTAGCTATTGGCTCAGCCCTATTGGAATTAATGTTGTAGCTGATTTGTTGCAGGTACTATGGACTGATGGGAATAAAGTGCCAATGATACTTCTTGCTTTGTTTGTACTATTATGACCTTGCTTGATCATGGCTTTGTTTTTGGTCTTGCAGCATGCATTGTTTTGCCAGGTTTGGGAAATGGCTCTTGTACTGCAGGTCTGATGCAGAGTTGCAACAAGGGTCTGTAATTGGTTGATATGCCTTACTACTTGTTGTAGGGTTTATGTTATGACTTGGCTCTGTAGAACTAATATGTTGAGCTTGCATTGTAGATTGCATATTCTACAGGGTTATATTGCTTGTTGGATGGGATAGTGCATGTTGGTTGCATTGTAGCAGGCTACTTCACAATGCATTAGAAGGACCTTGGATGCACACCTGCAGGTGAAAACCTCCTGTTGTGGGACCTTAATGCCTTGATCAAGCTTGGCTTTTCTATGATCTAGTAGCAGGGCCTTTGCCTTGAGTATAGTATCCCTGTTATGCTGAATGTTGCAGGAGAACTAGGCTTATTCTAGCTAGCTGCAAATGCACTACAACAGGTTTACAAAGTGGTTCTGCCTTGATGTTGCAGGAGGTTAGGCAAATATATTTCAAGCAATGCTTTCTTTTTTGGGTTTGCAGGGCATGTGAGGTCTGCTTCTGTTTTGCATTGTATGCTTAGTATAACATGACCTTGTTTCATGTTGTTAGTGGTATTTGACATGGCTAAAAGGACTTGGTTAAGTTTATGTGCAGACTCGATGGTGATCTTGCAAGTGGTTCTGGCTTGTTTACTGCAACATGTTTTGTAGAGTATGTTCAGGTATGTAGGTTGGTTCATGGCCTTGCATTGAACCTGAGTCATGTTCAGGTATGTAGCTTGGTTACTTGGTATGGCTGCCACTGTTGTTGTTGATTTATCATTGTTTTGGTTATTTGCAAGTGCTTATGCTTAGTTCCATGGTAGGTTCAGGATTTGGCTCCTTTGACGTATGGTGTGGTATTGTGTACTGCAGCGTGCCATGATTTGCATTGCTTTCTTGCTTTTGGTTGCATATGTTGCTGATTATGATGCATTTCTATGGTATGATGTTGATGCTTTAGACTGTATGTGATGTTAAAGGTATACCCGAGTCCTGATGATTGCAGGGCCAAGGTTCTGCAAGTTCTAACTTGGAAGTTCATGTAGCAAGTGATTATGGTATGCGTTCTGCAGGTATAGTGTTGGTGGATACTGATACATCAGGCATTGCAGGTTGACTGTAGGTTGAATGCATGTTGAACTGTATTTTGGTAAACCTTGATATGATTCAAATGCCGCATCAAGCATGGCTCCTATTCTTAAACTAGTGCTGACTTGTTTCATACCATGTGCCGTTTTTAAACAGCTTCTGACTTGGCTTATGGTTTCCTTTTTTCAGCTCGTGTAGGTCCATTGGTTCATTTCCCTTGGTAGCTTGGTCATGTGCACATGGAGTTTGGTTGAACCAAGGCAAAATGGCATCAAGTTAGCACCTTGTGATCTCATGTATAAATGGCAAATCTATGGATCATGGTGGACCTTGAATGATTAGGAAAAGAGTTTAGTATTAGGGATTTGGGATTTTAGGTTTTTTTTGGATTGGGTTGGCTTTGGTCAAAGTTGACCAAAAAGTCAACTGTTGACCAAAGTCAACATTTCCATTTTTTTTTGTATTTTTTTGTAATGAAGATTCTCATGCTTTATACTGGATTTTGAATTTTGTGAATGAATGGATTGATATGGAATGAATGATTTGTATTGAATTTTTAATTAATATGATTCTTGAAATGGATTGATGAATTTGGTGCATGAACCATTGTATGAAAATACTTGAAATGGATTGAAATGACCAAGACTGAACTGACATTGTATGAATGAACATGGATTTTAATCGAGGCTATGACTTGAATGAAACATTAGCATGGATCCTAAAGACATGAGTTATGGGTTGACCAAAACCAAACCAAAGATAATAATGGATGGTACAAAGCATAGATCAACTTAGGCCTTAGCGTGGACCAATGGATAATTACCTCGATGACCAATACCAAGCATGAAATAAAGCTTTAGCAAAACCCTGGATGTATCATGTAATATGACTTAAACAAAGATTCATGGACTAAGCACTAATGGCATGACAATGACACTAGATGGACTTGAAATATAATGACCATATGAAATAGTAAAGCATAGACTAGGCCTTTGAAATGGCCATATGGGCTTGGCCTAAGCAAGACATGAACTTGGACTAGGCATGAAGAAATGATCATATGAGTTGCTAAGGATGAATTGAATCAAGTGGAGGTGATGATGCCATGGAAATGGGCTTGAACCAATGAAACATAGACAAGCAAGAGATGAACATGTAGGGCCATGAAATGAATTCAAATCCAACAAAAGGCAACACATGAACAAGTGGGCCTTGACTGGATCTTGACCAAGCAAGTGATGAACATACACACCATGGAATGATGGTGAACAAATAAAATGGGGTTAGGGACACATACAAGGGGTGATGTCCATGAATTAGGGTTTAGGGACACCATGATCAAACGAGGATCCCAAGATTAGGGTTTTGCTTCGCCAAGAAGCCAAAGTTGAATCATCAATGTTAGGCATAAGACACAAGCTTCAAGAGCTACCTCCACTTATGGTTTGATTGATTGAGCCACCTTTAGTTGCAGAGAAACCTTAGCTTCCACTAAATGTAAGCACAAAGCTAGGAATCCAAGATACCTGTCCTCTTGTATTGGACCATGGTTATGCAGATGATATGAATGATATGAAGACGTGCATATGACTAGGGTTAGTGACCTGGATGAACTTTATGAATGGTAGGGTGAATTTTGGGGTATGACAACATGCACCACAGGAGGACGAGTTGACATGACCGGGTGAGATGTCGGCATAGGAGCAACAATTAAAGCACAACCTTCAGGCACAAAATTTGGAGATGACTTCCACGAAACACAAACACTAGCATTGAAATGATCTATGAGATGATTGTCTTTTGAGGAGGAGTTGCAAGAGTTAGAGCCGGTTGACTATGAGCAGCAATGAATGACTCCATCAGAGTGGTGAGTTTGATAACTTCTTCCTTGAGATCTCGGTTCTCTTGTTCCATCTGATCCATTATTCGTTGGTGACTAACGCGAGTATCATATTGATGAGTCAACTTGTCTGATACAAAGATGAAGAACAATGAGACATCTGGAAAAAGGGCTAGAAGGCATGAAACCTGCGATGCAAATGATGCATGCATGCAATGTTTTTGATTTTATTATTTTCAAGGAACATACAAAGCCTTACTTGCAAATATTTCAAATAATAATAATCAATAATAAAATTTTGAACTGACCATAAAATCTCTTTTTATTCATAAAATTTGGAAGGATTATACTGAGTACAATTTCAGAAACCAAAATACAAATACAAGAGAAAAGGAAAGTATCATCCTAAGGATCCCTAGAAACTGCATCAGCTGAACTGAAAAAGGGTGTCTACTTCCTTTGAATGCGTCTAATCTCTGACTCATAAGCGGTCTTCATCTGAGCTTTCTCGATGACTAGCTGATCGACGATCTTCTTCCAAGCACCATAAGGTTGAGGAATACTAGAGGAAAATAAATTCTCTCTCTCTCTCTCTCTCTCTCTCTCTCTCTCTCTCTCTCTTTCTCTTCACTGCACGCTCTTCAAGAATTTCAATGAGTGCAGCCTTGTCTTTCAACTCAAGCTGTAACTCTACTTGCTTTCGATTCAAAGCATGAAACTCTCTTTCCAAAGGTCCCTCTCTTGCTTCATCTTAGCTAGTGCATCTTACAACTCCTCTATATCTTGGTTAGGGAGAGTTGATGGCTCAACCACAACCATAAATGTAGGTCTTTCACAGGCGTATGACATCTTAAGCTCCAAAGCTCTCTTCTTCACCCATCTAGTGTAAGCTTCCGAAGCTACACAATTGTGTGGTCCAAGCTCAACTCTTCCCTTCCTATGAACATTGTGCCAAGCACGCACCATTCTATTATTCAAATTTAGGGGATCTTTACCCACTTGATATGACAAACCTTCTAATTGAACGTTATTAGGTTTATCCTTCAAGGGGAACCCAAGTCGGCGACGATCCAAAACAAGGTTGTAGTTGATTCCTCCTTGTGTACCAATGAGAGGCACATTAGAGAATTCACCACAATGACCAATAATATCCAATCCATCAAATGGATAATCATACCAAGTAATATCATCATTAGTGAGAGACGTAAGTCTCTGAGACCACCGTAGACATTACTCGTGTGACATCAGTAACTCCAAAGGGGTCTCCACTGAGTAGGGGATATCATGTCACCTATTTCAGTAAATACTCCTTCAAAGCCAATATGACTATACCACCCTCCTATCTTAGATTGCACTCAAGTTCGGGTTAGAACTTATCTCACCACACAAAGATCACCAAGCACAACAAATAGAAAGTACCACACATACAATATATACACAAACAAACATCAATAATCAACAAATAAAATACACACAAAAAGTAGGCTAAACCATTGAGGACTACTCCCTAGCAGAGTCGTCACTTTCTTTCTGTAGCGGTAAATTCATGACCACTGAGCCATTGGTTAGCTAAACGTCAATAAAACAAGAGTCGTCACCGCGCTTTTATTGTTTCTAAAGGGAAATGGAAAAAGTACGAACAAAACCCAAAGATAAGAAGTTTTCAAATCAAAACTAATAAAATATCAGAGATTACAGGTAAAGGGGTTGGTCACATAGAGGGAATGTATTAACACCAAAAGTGTCCTAGGTACTCCTAGGAAGCCCTTTTTGTGTGTAAGTATTTCAGTTGGAAAAGATATTTGCTAAAAAAATAGAACGAGGGGATGAGAAAAGAATTCATTATTTACAATTTTGTGTTTGACAAGACCTTCGATCTTATGCCTACGTACCAACATAAAAATGAGGGATCAAAACCTCGTAGTTCGTGGTAAAAAATTCAAAGATGGGTGGATTGATTTTAACAAAAGCTTAAAGATCTTTTGTTATCAATGGAAGAATACTAAACCAAACATCCACTGATAATGAGGGCTTTACAACATTTAAGAGGGAGGGCTCCAACTTGGATTCAATCAACAAATATGCCACTAACCCCAAATAAATGGAAAGTTTTACAATCAAAATATTATGGAATGGGGGAATTATATCTCAACCGAAGATAACTCGAATCTAAATGCTCTCTTTTTGCAAAGTTTGAAAGAAAAGACACAAAGTGGCCAAATGATTAGATGAGGTTGCTAGTTCTTTTTGTCTTTTTGAGAATAAAGTCAATATGATTAAATTCATTTATAAGTTTGATTAAAAAAATATTTTGAAAATCAATGGCATAAGGCCAAGGTTTCTACTCATTAAAACAAGTATAAGTTGAAAACACAAGCAAAGAAGTTTTAAAAATGAGGGAGAGATTTTGAAATTAAAGAAGTAGGAGGAGATGAAGGGACTATCCTAGACAAGATTTAAAAGTTTAGACTTAAAAAGATCTAACCAATGGGAAGCATCCACAAGACAAAAGTGTCAGATAGAAACCCATTTCCTTTGGATTGTCAAGCAAGCAACAAAGCATAATCATCCAAGCAATTAATAAGAAGATCAATGGTATCAAGTAAAGATAACCAAACATCCAAGCAAGCACTCAAAAGCAAGAAGTCTTCAATGTCCTTTAGATGTATCAGATGAAATTCCATTGAAACATACTCAAAGAGAAAGCATCAAATGTTATCAATAAGGTCAAAATAGAAAATCAGACACAAAGAGAGAGTATAACAGATAGACCAAAGGAGTCTCTCAAGGCTTGTATCAGATGAATGGCATTGACCAAGGTATCTCAATCTCAAATTAATGGCATTGGTCAAGTCTCCTCCATAGCTCAGGGATGTTGTCTACTCTAAGTCCAAGGATCCAAATCAAGTCACAGATAGAGGTCCAACAGTCCACCAATGTATTTTTTTAGCGTTTTTGTTTTTATTAAGTATTTTAAGGTCCTAAGACCACAAACAAAACAAAATCACATGCACAAAATAATATAAGGCACAAAATATGGCTCAAGTGAGCAAAGTGAAAATGACTGAAACATAAACAAATTGCACGAATGTAAATGACAATTAATGATAAAGTGCAAGAATTTAAATTGCATTAAAGTAAATGACATTAAAAATAAAGTCAACAAAGAGATATGTTAGTGAATGTTAGTATAAGAAGAAGAAATGTTTAAGTCATTTTTTGGAGAACACTCAACCATCCACTCACAAGCATGAAAATATGAACCTAGGCATCATTCATGAGAAGGGCTCCAACTTGGATAAATCAACAAGTATGCCACTAACTCTCACAAATGGAAAAGAGGCAAAATCTTCACACAATACCATGAGGAATGAGAGACTTACAATCTCACTTACAAAAATGCTATGCTTTTTAGGACAAATTTAGCGCTATGCTAAGCAACCGTGATTGGACTTATGTAGAAGTCCCAACTATCTGAGGTCGGGCAATAATACTATTGGTGTTAATGCATGCTAGAGATAAGGTATAAAGACCAAGCTCCTAAAGCATACGACACACAAAAATAAGAGGGGATGAACTTATCTTAATCAAGCTCATGTTGATTCATCTGACACAAGGTCATTGATGAATCAACTAACATTTGATCTAATAAGAAATCATTGACCATGAAAGGATTGGGAAAGAAGAGAGATGAAGATGAAGAGATGAAGTGAAAAGGATCCCAAATTGATCAGGGGATGAACTTCATTTGATCAATACCATCCATTCATTTTGAGGGATGAAGTTCAAACTTCATCAACCCCCTAAATCCAATGGTATTGATCAAATTAATGTCCAATTCAACCAAGATCAAGGTCAAACAGAAGTTGAGTCAACACAAAGTCAATAAAATATCTCAACAAAATAATAAAGCAATTAAACAATTTAAATCCAATTTTTAAATGAAGAAAAAAACATTTTAAAAGGTCAAAAACCTCAAATCCCTTCAAATCACCAAAGAAATGGCCAAGGGATTTATCATAGGTCAAAGGTCAAATGATCATTGACTAATTTTTTTGGCATTTTTTGAAAGTCAGAAGTATTTAAAATCAATTAAAAACAAGTCAAAAATCATTAAATTCACTAAAAATATCAAACTCAATCCAAAAAATAATTTTGATTCAAAAATGGGAAGATGAAATTATTTGTAAAATTTTGGTGGTAGTCCCATACTTTTTGGATTAAAATTGAAATTATAGTGAATTAAATGAGAAAATGCTATTTAAAAAATTAAATTGGAAAATGAATTAAATAAAAATAAATAAGGGTCATCAGATCTCCCTCATTAATTGAGGTGACAGATCTGATGGCCAAGCGCGTATCATCCACCATACACCTTAGTCAACGCGCAAGTACAAGTGGTAATCATATTGGGAATCACGAATCAAGCAAAAATCTTAAGAAATAAGAGAGAATCAAGGAGTTGAAAATCTGGAAAATTCACCTTCGGGTTGCAGTGTTGAAGCTCGATCTTGATGCAATCCCACTTGGTCTTGCTTCCTCTTGCTTGTAGGAGATGATTAGGATCAAAATGGATCTGAATCCTTGAAGTTCTAGTTCAGAAACATAAGTTGAACCAGAAGCTCGATTTCAATGAAATCTTCAAAGTGTTATTTCAATGGTTGCTACGGGATTGCTGGGCAGAGCTTAGGCAAGTTTTTTTTGAATATGAGGCAATGCACATGTATATATAGGCCATGAAATTCATTTCTACACATTTGAAATTTTGGCCAAAAATAGCAAGTTGATGTGCCTGGGTGCATGGACATGTGTTTAGGCCCAAATGATCAATGCAATCCATTCCAATTCGTGCACAAGTGATGATGAGATCATAACATGAAGCCATGCAAAGGTGTGTAACATTTGAGTTCAAAAGTTACCAAATTGGGCCATACAAAGAAGTTATGCGCAAGTCCCTCAATTTTGATCCAAATGGAACGATCTTGGACTATTTTGAAAGCTACTATCATGGGGAACAACTTTGATGTTGGTACTTTTTCCATTTGAAGCTTGTATCAGGATGAATTTTGACCTTGAAGTTGGAGGAATCAAACTTACTTGAAAATTTTCTAAGTTAAAAGTCAAATGACCCCTTTTTCCACCTTGAAGAACTTTTGCTATGAGTTTCAAATGACTTTAGTTTCTTCTTCAAAGTTATATATCTTTCAATTATATTAGATTTGATTACAAATTTGACACCATTTGGAGCTTTCATGATGAAGTTAAGGATTTTAGAAGTTGAGGAAAATTGCTTATTCAATGATGAGAACCAAAATGGACCTATAATGTTTCCTCATGGCACATGCCCTTGTAAGTGGAATTTGACTTTTCTTAAAGAATAAAAGTTCAGTAAGATATCTTGAAATTAATCATGAAACTTGTATCATCTTCATATCATAAAAATTGAGGAAGTTATAGTTCTTGGAAGTTGACCTTCTATCTAGGGCACATACAAAATGACCTATAATCTTTCACCATAAAAAATGACTTTTCAAGAAAAATTAGATCTTGATGCCAACATGAAAGTTGCTTATAATGTCATAAAGAGTAACGTTTATCTTAGAATCATTTTCATATGATAAATATTGTAGGAGATATGGTATAGGGAACCCTAGATTTGTCTAGTTGACTTTTCTGGTCAACCTCCTTGAACCAACTTGCAAACTTGAAGTTCCTTTACTCTTAGAGGCTCATGAAGGATCATATATGCCTATGATGAAGTAAAATGAAGTATCTATTGATATCTTTGACCAAATGTTGGAGAAACTTGCTAAGGAAGGCACACAAGATACCTAGATGAATTAGGGCTTCCTTGACAAACAAGCTTCAAACTCTTGATGAATTCTTGATCAAAATGACAAATAAAGAACATGGGGATCCATATATGATGCATTGAACCAATGTAAATCCTTTATAACTTGATCCCTTGTATTGAGGGTCTCATACCTTAGTTGTGAGCTTGATGAGGCATATGTGGATACACACACTACCTACAAAAGAAACAAAGCTACACTTGACATATTTTTGTATTTTTGGTTAGTAAACAAAGAAAAATAAAGTATGATACAATCACAAATGCTTGGTGATCTCTCTCAATGCAAATCCAATGAATGATAGGTGAGGAGGATACCAAGGTGTGATCCCAATGCCAATGCAAATTTATGAGATGACATGAGGGATCTTAGGGGTCAAAATTGGGGTCTTACAATATCATGTTTGAATTCTTTCCTAGCTTGATTTGAATTGTGACACTCCTGACACACCTGACTTGGTTCTTTCACTTGAGGTAAGCCATACACAATCTTGTTTAGGTTAAGCATATATAGACATATGAAGTTTAGCTTTCCATACTTGTGATGTCATAACCAACTGTCTTCTATAGTAGTCGAAGCAAGGCATTGATGATCAACCATGTCGATCTCAATCTTGAAGGTTTTGTTATCTGCCAATGGTGCTTTCAGGATCATTCTTCCTTCACCATTATACATATTTATATGGTTTTCTTCTAACATCATGTTATACCCTTTTGTAATTAATTGACTTATGTTTATCAAATCATTTGTCATCGAAGGTACATACAATACATCAATAACATTAGCTCTCTAACCATCTCTTATAACCGCAACTATGTCTCTTTTTTCACTTAATGAGGTGTGCCTGCCATCTGCAAACCTAAAGTTGTCAAAATGGGTTACCTGACCCTAAACGGTTTGGCCCTGGCGGGCCTCGGGCTGGACCAAAAAAGCTCTATTGTAATATGGACTCGAAAATTACTACACGAGCCTGACCCTAGATGGGCTTCGGGCTACCCGACACTAAACGAGATTTTTTTAATAAAAGATTAAAATAAAAACATTATAATATTTATTATAAATGAAATTAAAAATTATATTATTTTAAACATAATACATTTTTAAGTACTATATTATCTTTAATAAATACTATAATGTGTTTTTAAATGTAACACATATCTAAATTGTATAAAATGATAATAGAATATTTAACATAAGAGAAACTAATAGAATACGAGGAAAGGATATTGATTATATTAATGTATAAAATTTAAAATAGAAAGATTGAATATAATAGAGATAAAATTTAGTGAGGTGAGAAAAATCAATGTCTTATTTTGGAGTAAGATAATATAAGTATATATATATATATATATATATATATATATATATATATATATATATATATATATATATATATATATATATATATTATATATATATATATATATATATATATATATATATATATATATATTTAAATTATATATTTAAATTATAGCTATGCAGACCTAGCGGGCTATCCACGGCCAATACAGGCTAGCCCTAATGGGTAGCGGCCTTTTTAGAGTCGGGCTAAAAAAGCCCTAAACATACGGGCTCTAATTTTTAGGCCTAAGCCCTATGATTTTTTGGGCATGGCGGACCGGCACATATAGGCTAACCCATTTTGATAACTCTGTGCAAACCTGATCACTTTCTTAATCCCCGTTCATCTAATTTGGTGAACCTATTTTTATTACTAGTCATATGGTTACTGCATCATGAATTCAGATACCACATATTGGTTTGTTCACCGGTCGACTGAGTATTGACTTGAGCAACATATCATCAGAGTCACTTTCTCCAGCATGTACATATTTCACTTCTTCATCATCTTTTGCTCTTGATTCCTTCTTTTTTCGATAATATCGAGTATAAGGACCCAATTCTTGACAGTTGTAGTACTGCACATCCTTCATGTTAACTTTCTTCCTCACATACTTATTGTTCATGTCTTTCTTGGTGGAATCATTACAATTCTTTGAATTCTTGCCTGAATTTTCATCATTAGCAAGATTTTTTCTCTGCTTTGCCTTTTCTTTTCCAGACTTCATAATTGATCTTACTTGTAATGCTTGTTCCATCACTTTCTCCCTTTATGAGCTCATTTGCTTCAGTCTCATCTCAGAAGCCTCCAATGAAGCTTGAAGTTCTTCCACCTTCATCTTAGTTAGGTTCTTAGACTTTTCAATAGACACTACAATGTAATCAAAACTTCCAGTCAAAAATCTTAACACCTACTCGATCTTCTACAAATCATTGATTGATTCACCACACGCCTTCATCTAGTTGGTGAGTAGCATTAATCTTGAGAAGATCTTTTTTCATCTGTGTTATCTTAGACCGCTTTCTCAATGTCTATAACTTCACCCTCTTTAGTTTTTCATCTCTATTATACAAGTTCTTTAACTTGTGTCACTCTTTCTTGGATGCATCTTCTTCACTAATCTTCTCGAACATATTATGATCCACACATTGATTAATCAAGAAAAGAGTTTTCTATCTTTCTTTTGTTGTTCCTTATGCGCAACCTTCTGAACATCATTTACATTTACTTCCAATGCATGTACTCCATCACTCATGATTTCAACCACATCTTGAAATTTGAAGATGGCCTTCAATTTTTCAACTCACCTCTCGTAGTTCTCACATTTGAAAACCGGTAGATTTGCATTAAATTGCATTGATGTTGCGTTGTCATTTTCCATCATCGATTAACTGAATCTCAATCGCGCTCGTTGGTACCAATTTGTTGGAACAATTAGGGTTTTCAAGAAGAATGAAGAATAAGAAGAGAGAAACTATAATGTGAAAAAGGATATTTTATTATGAAGTTGTTGTGTTATGCGATTTACATCGTCACATGTATATATATAGACAACCAAACATATTATTCTAATTGCAGTATTTGACTCTGTCGAATACAAGCTTATATACTTCGACAAATATATGTTGTATTCAACTCTGTCAAATACATCTTTCCTACTAAAACCATAAATTACTAGCTTCTAACAATGTCAAGCTCTCATTGTTATAGAGTCGATAGCAACATCAACTCAAACATTAATAAAGTGTTAAATCCAAAGTATTTTGGCTCTCATAAAATTCATCCTTAAGCCATAATTCAAGCAGGAATATATAATATTAAAATTAGATTTAAGCTATTGTATGTCAATATATATATATATATATATATATATATATATATATATATATATATATATATATATATATATATATATGAATCATTTCTTGTCTCTTTGTCATAGAACTTTTAGAATTTTTTTAATATATATATATATATATATATATATATATATATATATATATATATATATATATATATATATATATATATATTATGAGACATGATTGAATACAAATGTAATTTATGCAACAAAGAGCGATTCAATTAACTTGGAAGTTCTATTCTAACTTAAAAAATGGTTCTAAATTTAAATAAAAAAATGCAATTATAATAATTAATAATGATATATCAAAAATATAATTATATATTAATCTAAAATATATTTAATCATAATTATATTGATTTGTGATCAATCATATTTTTTTATGTATTGAGTTTTTATCATAATTTTTTTTATTAAATATTTATCATAACATTTTATTTTATTAATATAAATGAAAAAAATTGAATCTTCCAAAATTTGAAACCTTGTGTTATAGAACTTGTTACTCATGCAGAGGGTCGGCTCTGATGCAATATCAATTAATTTCTATCCAAAATAAATAATAAATTTTATAATGCTTTTATTATGAATAATAGATGTTAATTCCTTTGTATTTTTATCTTCCACTATACTTTTTTCATTTATGTATATTAATTAAGAGGATTTTTATTCTAACACCAAAAAATACATCGAATACCTACATCCTCTAAAATACAGCTATGACATGTGTTTATTTTAATTGGAAAAGTAAAAAAAAATATAATTTAAAAAATAAAATCTTATGAATACAATGTAAGTTGAAACATGTGGGATAAGAATATCATTTCTCATTAATTAATATGTATTTGTTCTTTTGTTTAATCCGTGTGTTCTATAACTCATTGTATAATAGGAAAATTGTATGGTCAATTTGTGTATGAAAAAACCGAGAAGAGAGAAGTTGAAGAAGAAAGAGAATGGAGAGAAGTGTCTCATCAATTGTGTTTGGTAAGCATGAAAATAAAAAAGAGACATTAAAATTTGATGAATTCCTAGTCAAAATTATTTCTCTATTATGATGGGAAGAAGTGGGAAGAGACACTTATCAAATATACTATTGTTATTTCTAGATATTTTATTTAAAAAAAACATGAAACTATTTTATTTTTGTTTGACTAATAATCATTTTTAAATAATCTTTTAGAACTCTGAAAATTAGTTCAATAATTTTATTTTAAAATATCATAATTTAATCACATAAATTAGTAAAAATTAATAAAATTAAGTTATTCTAATTAATTCAACGTCAAATATGAATTAATTTAATTAAATAACTAAACTAAAATATTTATTAATTAATAAAATTGTTCCATACAAATTTTAAGAAATAAACTATAATCAAGAATAAACACAATAAGAACATTATGTTTCAATTCAAAATCTTGAGAAATAACAAATAATAATTTTAAAATAACCTATCAACTAAGCTAATCTGAGCATCACCAAGAGTTTTATTTTCACTTACCTACAAAAATTTGCTCAATTATAAGATTGGAATAACCTACTTATGTACGGTAAAAATATATAAAATTATAATGTCCAATGCATAGTTCACTAGTCTTGAATAATAAGTATTGATTTTTTTTAGGTTGGAATAGTCATGTTAACCATAAGATATGTGAAACATTAGCATATTAAAAACAAAAATATTAATAAACAATTTGATTTCAAAATCAGTCAAACAAACCTTAATTGATTAACCAAAGAAAAAAGAAAAACAGGTGATTAATGTTATAGGATCAACATGCTTAAATGGAGAAATACCATGTACAATCGAATCATCTATAGTAACAATATCTTTTAAATTCAGAATACACTTAAGAGCCAATTCACACATTTCTCGACCCTCTTGAGCCAGATCAGAATCCAAATTATGTTTCAATAAAGAAAAAATACTATTTGAATCAATAATGCACAGTGCTTCAACTGCCTAAACAAGACCATAAAAAACACAATTTAAAAACAAAAGAGGACAAATAAGTGATACATAGAGAAGAAAAAAAACAACGGAAAAAACAAAAAGGCTACTACGATACTGCCTCATGGAAAACAATAGGATGAAAAGAAAGATCATTAAGAACTGAGGTTAATGCAGGGGTAACTTCCAGTTCTTGCATTTGACCTAATGCAAATGCAGTTTCATGTGCTAACAAAGGATGTTAAAACACATCACAACAATATAAAAAGAAATCAAACATTATAATCAAAATAACTTACCTTCAAATCATAACTAAAATGTAACTGTGATAAAATCTTCAAAAGCCGGTATCATCATCTTTCATGTTCTCTCTTAGAGACTCCTTTCATGTATCAGATATGTAACTTATATATTATTTCATTGAAGAAAATCCATTAAAAATACAAATCACACAAACTTAAAAACATTTATGATATGCAAAGCTAACAACATAAACATACATTTCTTTAAACTCATCATTGTACAAATCAAAGAAACTGAAAAGATACAAAAATGAAAACATAGTTAAAAATACATTCAAAATGAAACACACACAACAAATATATTCCTAACAAACACTAAACTTTCATGAAAAGAACAAAGTAGATAATAGAAAAAATAATCGACGAGGATTCACTGCAGAGTTTTATCAAACGCCTGGTGGATATAAATTGAAAGAGCGGAGAAAAGTAAGGTACGTCTAGAGAAGAAATCCTAAAATTCGCACATATAAAATACCAATTAATATAAACACAAAATCAAAGAATAAAATTACATATTTGCCATCACAAATCTTGCAAGGAAGATGATTGAGTGTGAAGAAGAAGGCAAAATCTAAGAAAAAAGACTGCAAAATATGATTAATAACATATGATTCAATGCAACACATTCATTAAAGAACAAAATACCTTGAAGAAAATACTTAGTCTAATTCATACCTTTTCACAGAGGAATCAATAAGATGTTTGAGAATTAAACGCTAAAAAATATATTATGAAACAACAGAGATGAAGAAGGAGATGAAAGAGGGAGAAGAAGAAGGATATCAAAGAATGAGAAGAAGAAACTTGAGAAAAAGAAAGGGATGAAAGAGGGATAAGAAGAAGTATATGAAAGAGTGAGAAGAAGATATGTGATTAGAAGAAAGAGATGAAAGAGGGAGAAGAAGAAACATGAGAAGAATAAGAGATGAAAGAGGGAGAAGAAGAAATGATAAAGCACAAGGATATGAAAGAGTGAGAAGAAGAAACATGAGTATGAGAAACTAAATGACACAAGCGGAAAATTTAACATATGGAAAAATAATTAATTCAAATGAGAAGTTATTGTATAGAACAAAAAGGTATTAGTTAGAATTCAACCAAGTGATGTCATTAGTTGTAATGAGTATTAATTGAACTACATTGGCCCTAAATTTGATGTTGTGGCACCAACATAGCTTAGAGTATTAATGTCTTTTCTATAACATCTAATTTTTTTATATTATAAATATACAAAATAAATGTAAAAATAAGGTTTACACATATGATTGTAAAAATTAATAAATTAATATTTAAACATACTTCAAATTAGATTAATATTTTTATAACTATTATATACTTTTAAATATAATTTTTTTAATCACCATCTATAACTTTGTCAGGAAATGAAACAAATTATATTAGTTTAAATAATCTTTTGATCCCTACGTATTTTTTATCTTCGTCCATGTATCTTTTTTTTTTCTAAAAATAACTCCTGAATGTTAAAATTCTTTTGATTTCCCTAAAGTTAAAATTCACAGGAAAATCCAAAGAAAAATTCGCAGGAAACATTTAAAGACTTTATTCAGAAAAAAAAGATACAGGGACGAAAAATAAAAACACATCAACTTATAGGTATAAAAAGACGATTTAAGCCAATTATATTTTAGGTGATTTTCTTCTTGATATTATGAAATATTACTTCAAAAATAATCACACATATATGAATCTTAATCCTTTTGTGTGTTCAAATTCAATATAAAATAATTATGGATGATATTTATATTAAAAATAACTAAATTATCCCATCATTCATTATCTGAAATTTAAAAATATAAGAGTGTCCAAATCTATATATACATATTGAAAGAAATGATGAATTTAACAAAACAACACAAATAGGTCATATTACATTTGTCTTCACAATAAATTAGCCATTATTTATATTTTATTATATATTTATAACCTTTATTATTTTTATAATATTGTGAGTTAACCAATGATAAAGAATTATCAAGATTCATCATTAATAACCTCACATTTTAGAATATTTTTTTTTAGAAACAATGAGTTAAGGGAAAGCATATATTTATATTCAAGCTCAAATTAGACTAATAGCTTTATTGAGCATCTTTAATCTAGGTAATTTTTTTTGCCCCCTTTCATTTCTTTTTCTTTATTTGCATGTCTAATCTATTAATAAACTCGAAGAAAATAATTTCAATAATGTGTATATTAATATATAAATACAAAGATTTTAATCAAAATGAAACTTTGATCTTATGTGACATTTTTTTGTACATATATGGCAGAAACTGAGAAAGAAATAGACAATGAGATAAATATGATAGAAAAACATGAAGGGGAAGAAGAAAATATAGCATCGTGTCATTCACAAATTCCAGACACATCTCTTGTTGAACTAAACATGTTACTTGTAATTCTTTCTTCGGCTAACTCTTCATCTAATGATAATTCACATGAGGAGAATGATCATATCATAAAAGATCATGTTGATGTAAATAAAACATATATATCAAAATTAGAAGCCAAGAAAAAAGAGAAACATGAACCTAAGTTGATTGGAAAGAAAGCATTTTCATCAAGATTTCAAACCACCATAAAAGATTCTAGGTAAGTCTAAAAATTCCTCATAAAATTCCAATTATTGAAAGAAAACAATTGTATCGTAATCAAGTTTACTTTCCTATAGTTTTTATAATTGTATGATTTTTGAAATAGGAACATACTAACTTATTTCATAATATAACAACTATAAATACATGGACATTAAATATTAAACATTCTTTATTCTTGTTTCAGGCATGGAAGAAAAATGTAAAAACAAAATTGATCCACGGTGAAGAATCCAACATATTAAAATATATGAAAATTGTTTTGTCTTAATGTGGATCTCCAATATTTGTTCCATAGTTAAATTTGTGATGACCATTGTTTTATCGGTATAAAGATATATGGATATTATTTTAGTCTTTGGCAATGATAAAAAGTATTTTAATCTTTATAAGCTTTCGACCATTAAAGTAGGTGTAGTGTATATTTTTATTTTTATTTTTAGAGGCGTTAAAATTGATTTTAATATGTTGAATATTATTTTGTGTAATCAATTTTGTTTCGTGAAATAATTATAATTTTATATTACAACTTGTATTATTTTTTTATTTTCAGTGTTATTTTACATTCAAAATTATTGTTCAAACACTCTTTTTCAAATGTTACTAGTTATATTATGCATTATATTAGCTAAAAACCATAATAATCTTTTAAGTTATGTGAATTATCTTTCATTTTATTTTATTGGAGATGTATGGTGATGGTTATGCCACATGCTTTACACACTTTATTATTTATTATATCTTTTAATTCTTTAAGGGTGAATAAAAAAGGAGGAAAAAGTCTTAATTTAATTTGAAATTCGATAATTTGGTACATTTGTATATTTTAATATGGTAGAATATTTCCAGACCTAATTGATGAGGTGTTAAGTTTCACTCAGTATATTTAGATTCAATCTTGAAAATGATTTATGGCTATCATAATTGATGGTCATTGTCTACTTGATATGGTGTTTTGAGCATGTGTGTGGAGAATGTAGCAAGTGTGAGTAGTGTGGGTAATAATTCTATATTGGTTGGAAATATGGACACTTGAGCATTTATAAGTGAGAGAACCCACCCATCTATCACCTTAAGGTTTTGGATGAATATTTAGTGTGTCTCTCACAAAGGTGTTGCTCTAAAAGAAGTCCCACAATGTTCAATACTCCCTAGTGTCGCAACACGAAAAACAACCGGCGGAAAAAAACACACAGAGCCGCCACCGTGCGTTATTTATCCCAAAGGAGGGAAAGGAAACACTCGAAGTAAACCTGAAAAAGGGGAAAGAAACGGTCTTACGACCAGAGATGCAGGGCACGGGAGTCGGTTACGCAAGGGGAAGGTATTAGCACCCCTCACGTCCGCCGTACTCGACGGGATCCACGCTCAAAAGAATAGGAAAAGGTTGCTAAATACTGCTCAAAGAATGCACACACTGGAATAATAAAACAGGCGGAAGAAGATAGAAGAAGGGGACTCGGCAGGATATCGCATCCTGGGCCTACGTAGTTTGTCAGAAACAAACATCAGAGTCGACGTAGTTCGGGGAAATGGGAAACGTGCTCGATAGGATATCGCATCCTATGCCTACGTATCTTCTCTATCCAGAGAAAGAATCAGAACACTCGTAGTTCGGCTAACGCACGCCGAAACAAAACACCGAAAAGAGACGCTGAGACGTCAAAAGAAACACAACAAGGAAACAAAAAGCCAATAGCTGGACTTATATCTAACTCCTCGACACAAACAGGAAACGGAATGCCAATAGCTGGACTTATATCCGACTCCTCACAAAACAAAACAAACAAGGAAACCGAATGCCAATAGATGGACTTACATCCGACTCCAAGCAAAAGCACACGCTAACCAGCGAACACCGAAGAAAAAGGTTGACAGACTAATAGGGAGTCTGGAACTCGGACCTAATAGTTGTCACACAAACAAGAAGAGACGCTGAGACGTCAAAAAGAAACAACAAGGTTGAACACACAGACTAAAAGGGAGTCGGGAACTCGAGCCTAATAGCTGTCAAGCAAAACACACACAAAAAAGAAAAGGTTGAACAAGCAAACTAATAGGGAGTCTGGAACTCGAGCCTAATAGCTGTCAAACACACACGCAAAAAAACAAAAGGGTGCCCGGAGAGATCTCGCACGATCTCCTGCCTACGTATCTCATCTGGTATGAGAATCAGGGCGACGTAGTTCCCCTTAACAGGGGAGAAACTCTCTCCTTAAACCAGAGACCAGGGAATAACAAACTAAAAGGGAGACTGACTCGAGCCTAATAGTTGTCATACAAACCAACCCTAGGTTAAGGTCTCTAACAAGAGTTTGACTCACACAGGAAGCGAGTCAACTCAAGTCTATCTCTACATACGTTTAACTTCCTCGAAAGTTAAACGTACGACTCCTACAGAAAAGGAGATGAGAAGTGGAAAGCAGATAAACATATCAAAAGCAATCATCACACTCTATATGCAAGCAAGAGGCTCAGACAAACTGGTTGGGCTTTAGTCAAGGGGTCATATCAGCCTCGACAAACAAGCCAAAACTGTAGGGGTGTCTGAAGCTCTTAACCACTGACATTGACCATCAGGGTGAGCAGATGAAAGGTAATGAGGGTTAGACCTCATAGCTCTTAACCCTGGCCTGGGTGAGCTTAAATCAAAGAAAGTGTGGGGGTCCAGAAAGAGGGACCATATTCCACTTGACTGACTCTATACAGGGATCTTGGGTTAGGTTCAAGAGCATCAGCACGTAGTGCGAGCATAATGAACGACTCAACGACTAACAGGGGACTGACTACTAGTCCCTTCTATCTGTCAATTGCCTCTTCACTTAGGAGGACTTAACAAGTAACATGCCTCGACAAGGAGGTCTTTGGCACAAACATAAACAAACACAGTCATTGCCTCTTAAGGAGGACTTCAGCCAAACGCCTGCCAAAAAAGCGACAGGGCTTCCAGACTACATGGAGTTATAAGGCTAAGCTATCTCAGTGGTGTATCAACCACACTCCAAAGCAAAGCAAAAGCTAGCTAGCAAGCGGCTAATGTACCTGTACAAAAGCTAACCAGTTAATATTGTATTCAGAAAACCAACAGACAACACAGTGGAATCATCCAACAATTATACATAATGCAAGTCTCAAATGCAAGCACTCAAGTGAATTCATCACATCAATGGACCTACAACACAACAATAGTTAGTAAACAAAGCAACTTGCATCTCAAATAATGAGCAAACCAACCATTAGTGCTAGATACCTGAAACACAAACACAATTGGTGAGTACAAACCACTAGTGCAAAGACTAGGGTCAAAGGCAAGCCAAATAGTCAAAACAGAAGTCAATACTTCACATGAAGCACATTCAATCAAACAAGAACATGTCCTAAAAAGGACCAAAGCTAATTCATAAGGCCAAGCCATCAAATAATCAAGATAAATCAAAGGCAAGCAAAGTGCACACAATTGGACATCCAAATGAGAAAATCCACATTAAAACAGAAAAGCATCCAATGATCATGAATTTTTTTATGAGAGTTTAACATGTTATGAGCAAGCATCATACAAAAATTCAACTCCAGAAGAGATCAAATGGCATATGAATGAAAATGTACAAATGCAACATACAAATTGTGACGCAAATTGTCACCCAACATGTTCATGTGTCCAAAACAGTGATAGAACATGACAAAAATGACAAACCAAAGCCAGAAAATCAAGTCACATGTTAGGAACAAGCATGTCAAATTTCAAGCCAATTGGACAAATCATGAGCATATTACAATCAAATGAATGCAACATGTCAATATAACATAATGTGCAATAAAAAATCAACAAATAAAAATCCAGAAAGGCAAAAATCATGCAATTAGTATCAAAAAATACTAGACATCTAAACAAACATGTGAAAAAAGTTGCACTCAATTTGGATTATTTTGCTATTTTTTTTATGGATTTTTGAAGTTAAGGAAATAAAATGAAATAATGAAAATCATGTTGAAAATGGAATTTGAAATGAAATTGGCAATATGCTCTCAGCCAGATTCGAACTCAGGTCTGTAAGGTAAATGAAGCGCTTCAAAAATAAATTTAAAATTGCCATGGCCAGGAATCGAGCCCTTGCACCCTAGGTAAAAAAGAGCGCTCAAAAGAATAATTCAAAACACACGAGGCCGATGTCGAACACGTGCTCTAATGGGTAAAAGCGCTCCAAGTGAAACGCTGTGTTTCACTTAAATGACATGGCGCACTCAGTCAGCTGGTCAACCATTCGCGTGGCACAGTCAAACGCCTCAGGACCAACCAAACATACATACAAGCGCAAACATGGCAACCACGCTGGACTGAAACCCTAAGAACCAGACGACGGCGCCGGTCGTCTTCTCCGACCAACCAGGCGGCGGCGCCGCCGTGCAAAAGTGCAAAAATGCACAAAATCTATGTCAATCGAACCGGATTTCTACCAGAAGTTCAAATATGGCCTTGGTTTAATTTAACTCTCCATGAATTGCTCAAATCGAAGAGAAACTTATTCTAGATCTAAATTTTAAATCACCATAACTTGATCAATACTTAACCATTTTTAATTCTTAACACATCAGAATCACCAGGGAAGTAAGATCTACAAGATTATGTCAAGAAATTGGAGAAATAAGCTGGTCGAATTTCCACTTACTTGGAATGGCAGTGATGGAATCCACGTGATCAAGCCTCCAAAACGTCCAAATCTTCCTCCTTTGGTCTCTAATGAAGCTTTAAACAAGAATTGATGGTTGAAAGCACTTGGATCTTGCTCAATCTTCAAGTTCCATCACCATGTCCATGCACTTGAATAGCTTCAAAACCAGCTCAATTTCCACGAATAATGAATGATTCCTGCTCCAAATTCCATGAGGATGAAGGATCTATGAAGAAATATTGTGGTTGTGTGAAGAATTTTTGAAATCCAAGGAGAGAGAATTTTGGAGGGAAAGATGAATTCTAGATCTAGAATTGTGATTATGAGCAAATTCTGTTAGGATTTAGCTTTTATATGGTTCACTAATCACAATGCTAATCACAATTAGGCTTGGCTAATCTTGATTAATGAATTATGAAGTGTTTTGCAAAAAATGAATAATGAGGTAGCATGTACAATTCCTACGTGAACAGTGCCATGCAATGGTCCAATTTCACTCAAAATCATCTAATAAACACAATGGAAGTGGTATTTTGCACATGTGATTCACCAAATTTAAATTGTCAATTTTCCCTCCAAAATGCATATGAATGAACACATGATCACATGAGCATTTTCCATGCAAGGCAATGGTTGATTTGGAAAGTATTGGTCAAAACAAGCATTTTGCAAAAAGAGTGGCTCAATTTGGAGTTTTGAATCAAAAGTTATGCCACTTTGAACTTCCATGCATGCTTTGTGATCATTTAGCCATAACTTCTCAACCATTCATCAAATGATCATGATCTTGGACTTTTTGAAAAGAGGAGAGAAAGATATTCAACTTTCATGTTCACCAAAAATTCATTTGAAGCTTCTTTGATGTTGGAAAGTCAAGGTGAATGTGAACCAAAAACTTGCCATTTTTGGAAACTTTCAATTACAGGTCACTTTCCATTTTTGGAAACTTTTGCCCTGACTTCAAACTCTTCAAGATAGATGTTTGAAATGACAAATGAACCTCTTTTGAACCTAAATGAGGTGTTGAAACTCATTTTCCCACCTCCTAGCCCTCAGTTGACTTTACAGTTGACTTGTTTGGTCCTCAGATGACCTTGACATGCCCTGATCAGCTTGAACCTCAACCACTTGGGGAAATGGCTCAGAAATGAACCCCTAGCTCAGGTAAGCTCAACATAATGATCATATGATCCTCATCTCAATAGAATGCTTCATCTCCTTGAGGAACCCTGGCTGGAAGACTAGTATTGATTAGGGTTGACCAGAGGTCAAAACCCTAATCCAAAGGAACTTGAGGATGAACTTTGAAACCCTTGAGGATGATAGAACCATGATGATGGTAATATATCCTTGCAACCAAGATAATACTCAACCTTTGAAGGATCAGGAAACCCTACTTGAAGTGCCAATCCTCAGATGGCTGATCATCAATTCACATAGACCCTCAGGCTTGAATCATGTGACATCTCCCTCTTCTGAAAAGACTTTGGAGGATGACTTCTTTATTCTCATATGATATGCAATATGAAAATGCCTAATGTCCTAAAATATGAAATGCAATGAGCTAAACTAGTCCCAAGAAGAGGAGGGCAAATTTTGAGGTGTTACAACTGCCCATATTCAATCCACTGTGAACCTGTCGATATGAACAACCTCGGCTTTCAGATGATCAGAGTGAAGAGTGGTTGAATACCAAGAACAGACGAAGAATTTGCGCTTCGCTGGGGATTATTATTATTATTTTGCTTTTCTTGAACCCCACAACTTTCTGACTTCTTTTTTTGTTTTTCTTGAACCCCGAAACTCTTTGATTGATTTTTTTTGCTTTTCTTGGACCCCGAACAAATATTTTCTTTCGCGCGAATAATCCCTGATCACCGCATTTGAACCCCGACAACTTCATATCACTCTTGCTGCCAAACAATGAACCCCGTTCTCCATTTGAACCTCAGTCGCCTGACGACAACTCGCGAGCGTCGCTGTGAACCCCATTCTCCAGAAAACACCCTGTGTCTCCTTTTCTCCATTTGAACCCCGTTCTCCATTCTCTTGTGATAATTCCGCTGGCAACGTCGTAAATAACACCAAACACCACTCTGATGGCGACATATCAGAGGGTACACCTTCACGAAAGGAAGGTAACATGTGCATTTCTTCCTCCGAAGACACCCATAACGACTTCTCCTGGCCTCGCCAAAGTCTAAGGTGACACATGATCAGAAGACCATCCTGAGGACCTCATCCCGGATACAATCTTCAACTCCAATCTCCAGTTGAACCCCACTCTCCAGAAAATGCCCAACACTCCCTTTTCTCCATTTGAACCTCGTTTTTCGCGCTGATCGCGTAACGTTCTCTGATCTTCATTTCCATCTCTGCCCGACAGAAAATTTTCCTCCAATATCGCACTACTGGGGAATATTGTTGCTCCAACGTCATGATGCTAAACTCCTCAGAGTAACATCTTCCAACTTCCATCTCGCACGACAGAAATCTTCCTCCTGGCTAAACCAATTCTCAAACGGTAACCATGGCTTGAGTAACATCTTCACCAACCAGCTAAATCAATTCTCAAACGGTAACCACGGCTTGAGACTAGCTTATGCTTGCAATGCTGATGCATGAGTTGTTTTTAAGCGTAATGCTCCATAACCATGGAAATGCTACGCAATTAGGTATGCAATATGCTATGCTTTCCTAAATGATGAATGCATAAAAAGTATCCCCCTCAAGGGACTCTACTGGGGAGCTCGAGGAACTCTGCTGAGGAACTTGCTATCGCTCCAATCTCCACCCTGTTGGGGAATAACACTACAGCTGGGGAAAGGACAACCCTCACCAGGGATGACCTCCACTGAACCTGATCCGCTTGGGGACTTCGCTGGGGAAGAATCCACCAACGTACACCTCCGCTGGGGAAACAGCAACCTTCAGGCCTGGCTGCTGGGGATATAACAATCTCAACCCTACTAGGGGAAACAACACACTTCAGACTTGGCTGCCGAGGAAATACCAACCTCGAACTTGCTGGGGAGATACGGAAGTATCTGACACAGAACACCTGTCGACTCGTCGAACATTGGTATTCACCATCTAACCATGGTGTCAACTTTCCACTTTTCAGACTTTGAAGAGTCTTCTTGATCAACCCTCCAGGATCGTCGCACGTCTTTCGCTGTCTTTTCACCATTCTTCAATCCCTTATCCCTGATTGGACTCCACGGGGATCTTTTGTCAAAAGCTTCACATCACACCCTGCACGTGAGTGAAAATAACCAACAGCACCTGCAAAAGAGATCGTTAGATAAAAACGTGCCCCAGGCGTGCCAAAAACACCTAGGTCACTCAACCTTCCGAATAAGATTTCAAGTTCTCAATCTTATAAGCATGCATTGGAAGGGACCTCTATGTCTTCAGAATGCAAAGATTCTTATCAAAATAAACGGATGTTTTTGCAATCAAAGCGGTAATGAAAATAAAAACAAAATTATTTGACTGAATATGCATTTTATTGATTGAAAAAAGTGGCTCGTAACGGAGCAATACACAGGAAGCAATTCCTGAAAAGAGGTAATTACGCACAAAAGGAAAATCTATCCTAATGGCAATGTGAACCCGTGATCTCATCGAGTTCCAACTCGGTTACACCCCATATGTCCTCAAGACTCTCCGCACTTTCTGCCTTTTGAACAAGACGCTTCCGACTGATCTCTGCCGGAGATTATCCATAGTGTCTTAACCAAAGCACAAACGATCATGCTAGACGCAGTTATTCGTTTCAATCCCTCTTTTGCCTGGACCGCCCTTTCGGGTTTTCAGTCCACCGGGATACCCTTTTTTGCCCAAGCCGCCCTTGTGGGGTTTTCGACTTGCCGGGTGTACAGTTTTTTCTTTTTTATCCCTAATTTTTGCCCGAACCTTTTCATTTTTTTTTCGGTTCGCCGGGATGCCCCTTTTTGCCTGGACTATTTCATTCTTTTCGTCCAGCGGGTCTCTTATACGAAGTATTTTTTAACTGCGTCCGCATTCACAGGGGATGGAAAATCCTCGCCATCCATGGTCGTCAACAACAAGGCTCCGCCAGAGAAAACCTTCTTGACCACGAATGGACCTTCATAATTGGGTGTCCACTTGCCCCGACGATCGTTCTGAGGAGGAAGGATCCTTTTCAGCACCAAATCTCCCACCTGGTACACACGAGGTCGTACCTTTCGGTCAAAAGCACGCTTCATCCGCTGCTGGTACAGCTGCCCATGACAAATGGCTGCCAACCTCTTTTCCTCAATCAGGCTCAACTCTTCGTACCGAGTCCTTACCCATTCAGCCTCTTCCAATTTCACGTCCATCAGGACTCTCAATGACGGAATCTGAACCTCAACTGGTAGCACGGCTTCCATCCCATACACGAGCGAGAAAGGCGTTGCCCCAGTAGATGTACGCACCGAAGTTCGATACCCATGTAACGCAAACGGCAACATCTCGTGCCAATCTTTATAGGTCACGACCATCTTCTGCACAATCTTCTTTATATTCTTATTGGTCGCCTCGACCGCCCCATTCATCTTCGGACAATAAGGAGAAGAATTGTGATGCTCGATCTTGAACTCCCGGCACAGTTCTGCCATCATCTTGTTATTCAGATTAGAACCATTATCAGTAATGATTCTTTCGGGAACCCCATATCTGCAAATGATGTCTCTTTTTAGGAACCTGGCAACGACCTGTTTCGTCACGTTCGCATAAGAGGCTGCTTCCACCCACTTGGTGAAGTAATCAATAGCCACTAATATGAACCGGTGCCCATTCGAAGCCGTAGGCTCAACCTTTCCGATCATATTAATGCCCCACATAGCAAACGGCCACGGGGACGACATCAAACTCAACGGATTTGGAGGCACGTGCACCTTGTCAGCATAAATCTGGCATTTATGACATTTCCGCATGAAGTTGAAACACTGAGCCTCCATTGTCATCCAGTAATACCCAGCCCGTAACAACTTTTTCACCATCGCATTCCCACTGGCATGGGTACCGAACGACCCCTCGTGCACTTCTTTCATCAATTGGCTTGCCTCTTTGTCATCGATACATCTAAGCAACACCCAATCGAAATTTCTCTTGTACAAGACCCCATCCTTATTCAGATAGAACACCATGGCCAACCTCCTCAGAGTCTTTCGGTCCTTCTTAGACGTTCCCTCAGGATACTCCTAGGTCTCCAGATACCGTTTGATATCGAAATACCATGGCTTTAAATCATCAGGCGCTGTGTCGACAGCAAACACATAAGCCGGTCTATCCAGACGTCCCACCTCAACACTAGGGAACTGATTCCACCACTGCACCTTAATCAAGGCAGCCAGAGTAGCCCAAGCATCCGCCAAAGGATTTTCTTCTCTTGGCACATGGTGTAATTCCACCTTGGTGAAAAACGTCAACAACCTCCTCGTATAATCCCGGTATGGAATTAAATGAGATTGATGCGTATACCATTTCCCGTTAACCTGATTCACAACCAAAGCTGAATCTCCATATATAACAAGGTTCTTGATCCGCAAATCAATCGCCTCTTTAATCCCCAAGATACAAGCTTCGTATTCAGCCACATTATTGGTGCACTCAAATGTTAGCCGGGCAGCAAAAGGAATGTGGGATCCTTTCGGCGTAACCAAAACAGCACCAACTCCACTACCATTCACGTTAACGGCCCCATCAAACATCAGAATCCATTCGGATTCAGGGTCTGGCCCCTCCTCCGGGATCGGTTCCTCACAATCTTTCGATTTGAGAAACATGATGTCCTCATCAGGGAATTCAAACTTCATCGGTTGATAATCCTCAATGGGTTGCTGGGCGAGGTAATAAGACAATACACTCCCCTTTATTGCTTTTTGAGAGGTATACTGGATATCATACTCAGTCAAAATCATTTTCCATCTCGCAACCCGTCCGGTCAATGCTGGCTTCTCAAAGATATACTTGATCGGATCCATCTTGGAAATCAACAAGGTGGTATGAACCAGCATATACTGTCTTAGTCGGCGAGCAGCCCATACCAAAGCACAGTAAGTTTTC
Organism: Lathyrus oleraceus; assembly: GCF_024323335.1. NCBI lineage: Eukaryota > Viridiplantae > Streptophyta > Magnoliopsida > Fabales > Fabaceae > Lathyrus > Lathyrus oleraceus. The sequence goes on from NC_066581.1 coordinate 13,758,881, forward strand.
TCGAGCAGTGAATATCTTGTTTCACAGTCGGTAAACTTTTTGCTAAGGTAGTAGATGGCATGCTCTTTTCGACCAGACTCGTCATGCTGCCCCAGTACACACCCCATAGACCCCTCGAGGACCGTCAAGTACAGAATTATCGGTCGTCCCTCCACAAGAGGCATCAGAATCGGAGGCTCCTGCAAATATTCTTTTATCTTTTCAAATGCCGCTTGGCAATCATTATTCCACCTGACCATTTGATCTTTTCTCAACAACTTGAATATGGGTTCACACGTGGCTGTTAGATGAGATATGAACCGTGAAATGTAGTTCAATCTACCTAAGAAACCACAAACCTTTTTTTTGTTCTCGGTTCAGGCATTTCTTGTATTGCTTTTACTTTAGCAGGATCAACCTCGATTCCTCTTTCACTCACAATAAACCCCAGCATCTTACCGGACCGTACTCCGAAAGTGCACTTATTCGGATTCAACCTCAGTCAGAATTGTCTCAACCGGTCAAACAGCTTGGCCAGATCTACCAGATGCCCCTCTTCTGTTTGGGACTTTGCTATCATGTCATCAACATAGCATTCGATTTCATGATGAATCATATCATGAAACAAAGTCACCATAGCCCTCTGATACGTGGCACCGACGTTCTTGAGACCGAATGGCATCACCTTATAACAAAAAGTGCCCCACGGTGTGATGAACGTTGTTTTCTCCATATCATCTAGTGACATTTTGATTTGATTATAGCCAGAAAAGCCATCCATGAAGGAAAACACCAAGAACTGAGCTGTATTATCTACCAACACATCGATGTGAGGTAATGGGAAATCATCCTTCAGGCTAGCTCTATTCAGATCCCGGTAATCCACACACATCCTCACCTTTCCATCCTTCTTCGGCACCGGCACAATGTTCACGACCCAAGGCGGATAATTAGTGACAGCTAGGAAACAAGCATCCAACTGCTTCTGCACTTCCTCTTTGATTTTCATGGCCATCTCAGGTCGAGTTCTGCGCAACTTCTGCTTCACTGGAGGACAATCTGCTCTCAATGGTAACCTGTGCACAACAATATCGGTATCCAACCCTGGCATATCTTGATAAGACCAGGCGAAGATATCAACATACTCTTTCAACAGTGCTACCATTCTGCTCTTGACATTTACCTCCAAAGCAGCCCCAACTTTCACTTCTTTCCTGACCTCCTCGATACCCAGATTCACAATCTCGACTTGCTCCTCGTGCGGTTGAATCACCTTCTCCTCTTGTTTCAACAACCTGGCTAATTCCTCCGGCAGTTCACAATCTTCTTCGCCTTCTTCTTCGGCATGATAGATCGGATTGTCGAAGTCATATGAGGGTGTAACAGGATTGTTATCAATGAGATCCGGAGAATGATCGCATCTGCATAAATGTTGATTCATGCATTGCTTTAGAACCAAAGCGAAGCAAATTAAAAGGAAAATGAAAACAAACATTGCCATTTTTATTTTTGTTTTAAACTGCAAAAATAAGTGAAAAACAGGGAACACCACTTTTAATGTGAAAAATATCCATTTATTGATGATGCAAATTTTGCAAAATGAAACACATGAGGTGGCCCTTACAATGAACCATTACGTTTCGGGCAAAACGTATGGTTTTCATGCAGACAGAATTGAAAAACAGAAATATTACTCTTCACGTAGAGTGACAGTGATGATCTTTTCGGCCTTCCAGTTCTGGATCTCCATCCCTGGTACGCACGGTTTTATCCACGAGTCGAGCTCGCAGTCACTGTCGATCTCTTCACCCACCATACAGACGTGATCTGGATCTGGCATTCCAGAACTGGTGAACGTGAATGGCTGACGACGTCCTCTATTCTGTCCAAACGAGTCTCGGCCCGGCTGATAACCAACCCCAAATCTGTCTTCTTTCGCCGCAATGTCAATCATCCTTCCCCAACCCGGGGCTTCTCCATTCTTCACCACCTCAGCGGCCTGTTTGTACGAAGAAATGGACGGATTCTTCTCTTTCTCAGCAAAAATGGCATTCTCCACCTTAACGGTTTCAAATGCCTGACTCGGTGTTTCCCATATTTCACCGTCCATTTCTACGTACTTGAACGATGACAGGTGGCTGACAAAAATGTCCTCCTCTCCGCAAACTGTTACGACCTGCCCGTCCCAGATATACTTCAATTTCTGGTGCAAAGTCGAAGTCACTGCCCCAACAACGTGTATCCATGGTCGACCCAACAAGCAACTGTATGACGGCTGAATATCCATGACATAAAACACAAACTTAAACACCTCGGGCCCGATCTTCACAGGGAGCTCCACTTCCCCAAACACAACCCTCTTAGAGCCATCAAATGCTCTAACCACCAGGTCAGTGGGCCTCAACACCACTCCTTCGCAATCCAGCTTTGCCAGGGCCTTCTTAGGCAACACATTGAGCGACGAGCCGGTATCCACCAAAACGTGCGAAAGCACTGCCCCTTTACACTCCATTGCAATGTGTAATGCCTGTAACACCTCAAAATTTGCCCTCCTCTTCTTGGGACTAGTTTAGCATATTGCATTTCATGTTTTAGGACATTAGGCATTTGCATATTGCATATCATGTGGAACTAATGAAGATCCTCCTCCAAAGTCTTTTCAGAAGATGGAGAAGCTGCATGCTTCAAGCCTGAGGGTCTCTATAAATTGGTGATCAACCATCTGAGGATGTGCACTTCAGTTAGGGTTTCCTGATCCTTCAATGGTCTTGAGCATTATCTTGTTTTCAAGGATATGTCACCATCATCATGGTTATTTCATCACCAGGGGTTTCATCACTCATGCTCAAGTTCCTCTGGATTAGGGTTTTGACCTCTGGTCAACCTTAATCAATTGCATTCTTTCAGTCAGGATTTCTCAAGGAGATGAGGTATTCTATTGAGATGAAGATCACATGGTTATATTGAAGAGCTTATTGGAGCTAGGGGTTCATTTCTGAGCAAATTCCTCAAGTGGTGGAGGTTCAAGCTGATCAGAGCATGTCAAGGTCATCTGAGGACCTATACAGTCAATTGTGCAAGAGCTGAGGGCTATGAGGTGGGGAGATGAGTTGAGACACCTCATTCATGTTCAAAAGAGGTTCATTTTTCATTTCAAACACATACCTTAAAGATTTTGAAGTCAGGACAAAAGTTTCTAAAAATGGAAAGTGACCTGTAATTGAAAGTTTCCAAAAATGGCAAGTTTTTGGTCCACATTCAACTTGATTTTATATCATCAAAGAAGCTTCAAATGGATTTTTGTTGAACATTAAAGTTGAAGATCTTTCTCTCCTCTTTCCAAAAAGTCCTATTTCTTGAATTTATGATGAATGGTTGAGAAGTTATGGCCAAATGATCACGAAGTATGCATGGAAGTTCAACATGGCATAACTTTTGATCCAAAACTCCAAATTGGTCCACTCTTTTTGCAAAATTCTTGTATTGACCAATACTTTCCAAATCATCCATTGCATTGCATGGAAAATGCTCATGTGATCATGTGTTCATTCATATGCATTTTGGAGGGAAAACGGGGAATTCAAATTTGGTGCAAGCTACAAGCCTAATTCCAATCCCATTGTGTTTATTAGATGATTTTGAGTGAAATTGGATGATTGCATGCTACTGTTCACGTGTGAATTAAGCCATGCACCTTCATTTTTCATTTTTTGCAAAACACCTCTAATCTCCTTAATTATGATTAGCACAAGCCTAATTGTGATTTCAGGGTGATTAGTACATGATATAAAAGCTAAATCATAACAGAATTGACTCATAATCACAATTTCTAGATCTAGAATCCATTTTCCCTCCAAAACTCTCTCTCCTTGGATTTCAAAAATTCTCCACACAAACACACATTTTCTTCATAGAATCATGATCATGGAAGAGTTTTGAGTAAGATCCAGTCATAATTCGTGGAAATTGAGCAAGGTTTGAAGCCATTCAAGCACATGAACATGTCAATGGAAGGTTCAAATTAAGCAAGATCCAAGCCTTTTCAAGTGATATTTCGTGCATAAAGCTTCACCACAAGGTTGATAGAGGAGATCTGGAGCTGGAGGAAGCTTGAATCCACTGTTTTTGATCACTGCATAACAGGTTGGTGAAATTTCGATCGTCTTATTTTGCCTTTCCAGGTACATGATATTGTAGATCTTTCATTGCTGGTGATTATGATATAAATATTGTTGAATTTGGATGAGAATTGAATGAGTTATGTCAATTTAAAGTTTGAGTGTTGAAACTTCTCGCCTTTGATCCGTTTGATTCATGGCGAATTAGGTTTAGCTAATAGGATATTTGGATTGTGTGTGGAAAGATCTTTCCATTGATGTAAATTTTGTTGGATTCTGCAAAATTGGACGGTGGCGCTCCGCCTGGCTGGCCGGAGAAGACGGCTGTTTCAGCCGTCCGCCACCGCCTGTAGAAGGCTAGGGTTTTACAGGTTAAACAGCTGCGTTTTATCCCAAGCGCGCCTTGAACCCCTGGGTCATCTGTTCGATCCTGGCTGGGAGCATTTGTTTAATTCCAGTTCATGTTTTCCTTGAGCGCCTTGAATCCCTTGGTCTTGTGTTCGATTCCTGCTATGGTGTTTTGTGAAGTTTATTTTGAAGCGTTTTTTTTAACCTTCATGGCCTGTGTTCGATACTGGTTGAGGCATTTTGCTATTTCTTTTTTTTGAATTCAATATTTCCCTCCATGTTCATGGATGATCCATATTATTTCATCAATTTCCAAAATTCATTAAAAATAGAAAACTTGTCCGAATTGAATGCAACTTTTTTCCACATGATTGTTGTGATGTCTATTATTTTTTGATGTCATTTGCCTGATTTTATTGTGGCTGGATTTTTAAATGTGTTTGTGTGATTGAACATGGTGTAAATGTGACATGTGGTGCTAATTGATTTGTGAAATGCTCATATTTGATCCAATTGCTTTGAAATTTGACATGCTCATTCATAACATGTAACATGATCTTTTGGCTTTTGTTTGGCAATTTTACCACATTTCATCACTGTTTTAGGCACATGAATGTATGGTGTGACAATTTGTGTCACACATTTGGATGATGCATTTGTTCATTTTCAATCATATGTCATTTATTATCTTCTGGACCTAATGTTTTGCATGATGCTTGTGTTTAACATGTTGATATCACATAAAAAATTTCATGATCATTGGATGCTTTTCTATTTTAATGTGGATTTTCTCATTTGGATTGTCAATTGTGATCACCATTGTTTTCCTTTGCTTCATCTTGATCATTTGATGGCTTTGCCTTATGATTTGGCTTTGATCCTTTTTATGACATGATCTTGTTTGTTTGAATGTTCTTCATATGGAATATTGGCTGCTGTTTTGACTATTTTCTTTGCCTTTGACCCTAGTCTTGGTACTAGTGGTTTGTACTCACAAATTGAGCTTTGGATTTCAGGTTCAAGCATCTAATACTAATGGTTGATGTTGGTCTCACTTCATGAGATGTAAATTACTTTGTCCACTAACCTTTGTTGTGTTGTAGGCCCTTTGATGTGGTGAACTCACTTGAGTGATTGCATTTAGGACTTGTATTATGTACATATTGAAATACCACTGTTGATTGTCTGTTTTGGTTTGTCTGAATACAATATTGACTTGTTTGACTTTTGTACAGGTACATTAGTCGCTTTTAGCTCTTGCTAGCTAGCTTTGCTTTGCTTTGGAGTGTGGTTGGTACACCACTGAGGTAGCTTAGCCTTCTAACTCCATGTAGTCTGGAAGCCCTGTCGCTTTTTTGGCAGGCGTTTGGCTGAAGTCCTCCTTAAGAGGCAATGACTGTGTTTGTTTATATTTGTGCCTAAGACCTCCTTGTCGAGGCATGTTACTTGTTAAGTCCTCCTAAGTGAAAAGGCAATTGACAGATAGAAGGGACTAGTAGCCAGTCCCCTGTTAGTCGTTGAGTCGTTCATTATGCTCGCACTATGTGCTGATGCTCTTGAACCTAACCCAAGATCCTCTGAATAGAGTCAGTCAAGTGGAATAGGGTCCCTCTTTCTGGACCCCCACACCTTCTTTGATTTGAGCTCACCCAGGCCAGGGTTAAGAGCTATGAGGTCTGACCCTCATTACCTTTCATCTGCTCACCCTGACGGTCAATGTCAGTGGTTAAGAGCTTCAGCACACCCCTACAGTTTTGGCTTGTTTGTCGAGGTTGATATGACCCCTTGACTAAAGCCTAACCGTTTGTCTGAGCCTCTTGTTTGCATATAGAGTGTGATGATTGATTGTGTGATTGCTTTTCATTGATGATTATTTTGCTGTTCGTTTTGACTTGCTTCCTGTGCGAGTTAGGTTCTGTTTAGATACCTCAACCTAGGGCTATTGTGGATTGCATGACAACTATTAGGCTTGAGTCAGTCTCCCTTTTAGTTTGTTATTCCCCGGACTCTGGTTAGGAGAGAGTTTCTCCCTTGTTAAGGGGAACTACGTCGCCCTGATCCTCATACCAGATGAGGTACGTAGGCAGGAGATTGTGCGAGATCTCTCCGGGCACCCTTTTCTTTTTTTGCGTGTGTTTTGCTTGACAACTTTTAGGCTCGAGTTCCAGACTCCCTTTTAGTTTGTCAATCTGCTTTCTACCTTTGGTGTTCGCTGGTTAGCGATTGCTTGTTTGTTTGGAGTCAGATGTAAGCCCAGCTATTGTCATTCGGTTTCCTTGTTTGTTTTGTGGAGTCGGATATAAGTCCAGCTATTGGCATTCCGTTTCCTTGTTGTGTTTCTTTCGACTTCTCAGCGTCTTTGTGTTGTGTTTTGTTTCGGCGTGCGTTAGCCGAACTACGGTAGCTCTGATTCTCATTCCAGATGAGATACGTAGGCATAGGATGCGATATCCTAGCGAGCCCGTTTCCCATTTCCCCGAACTACGTCGACTCTGATGTTTGTTTCTGACAAACTACGTAGGCCCAGGATGCGACATCCTGCCGAGTCCGTTTCCTCCATCTTCTTCCGCCTGTTTTATTATTCCAGTGTGTGCATTCTTTGAGCAGTTATTCAACAACCTTTTCCTATTCTTTTGAGCGTGGATCCCGTCGAGTACGGCGGACGTGAGGGGTGCTAATACCTTCCCCTTGCGTAACCGACTCCCGTGCCCTGCATCTCTGGTCGTAAGACCGTTCCTTTCCCCTTTTTCAGGTTTACTTCGAGCATTTCCTTTCCCTCCTTTGGGATAAATAACGCACGGTGGCGGCTCTGTGTTTTTTTCCGCCGGTTATTTTTCGCGTTGCGACAGCTGGCGACTCTGCTGGGGACTTATGAAGTTGACCTTTTGCTGGTCCATCTTCCCTAAGCGAGTCAATCCTAGCGCTCTCTAGGATAGTTGTGGTTGCTTGTGCTGCTTTATTTATTGCATTTATGATTATTATGCTGTGTATATATTTGCATATATGTTTGCATATATGTTTGCATGCATCATATTATCATTATGCTGGATTCTGTACAGGTTGGTTCCTATGATTTGGGGTGGGTGTTCTGAGTGGGGCTAAAACCCAGGCCCGAGTATACACCTAGGATTAGCGTGGTCTCACATTTCCTCACATGTTGGGTTAACATGATTGTTGCGACGTGACATACCACAGTCGGACGAGGTTCTTTTGAGAAAAGCTCTTCCTTGTGGAGTTTCCACTATGGTTGGGTTTTTCTCTTCTGAGCTGTTGACTTCGGTGACCGTTCTTTCCCGGATCTTTGGTTTAGATGATTTTATGAGAGCTGCGACGGCACACCCGAAAGGGCAAACCCGTTGAGTATCTTGTCCGATTGTCGAGACCATTATCCGCCTTAGGATGACCTTATTAGAATTCATCTGTGAGGGGAGGGTTTTATTCCTACAGATGCAGATTTTGTTGGTGACTCTCTGTTGGTGACTTTGGTTCAGTCGGATTTATGGATATTTATTTCCGACACGCCGGAGTTCTGTCCGTGGTATTTATCAGTGGGGATCCGTTTATTTCAGGATTCCCTGGGTTGGTACAGATGATCATGTTGTTATCAGATCAGTGGTTTTCCAGTGATGATGGTGGTATATCCTTCCGTTCCGTTTATTTCGGAATCCCCGAGTTGGATTTATGGCTGCTCAGTACCTCAGATGGTTGTGATCAGTTCAGAGACCGGAATCCAGTGCATGTTGATGATCAGATGACTTGGAGGATGGCACAGTGCATTGCATTCATGCATCCGCATCATTCACACTTTGCATTTATCCGCATCTAACTCATGTTTATTCATATGCAGGGGACATTCTTGATTGAGATCCTAGTTGAGAGACTTCTTTGTTCCAGATATGAGGACCGACTTGAAAGCTGATGTTGTATACAATTTCTTTGATCCAGAGATTCGTGGGTTGAAAGATATGATAGCATTGATTACGCCTGACCATGTGGGGATGTTCTGTGAGGCTTATGGTGGTATTCTGAGGATGGTTTTCAGGCTTACAGATGGGGATAGGGACGCCATCCATACTCTTCTTCAGTTTTATGATCCTAGTTTGAGGTGCTTTATCTTCCCAGATTACTTGTTGGGACCTTTAATGGAGGACTATGCCAACATCCTGGGTATTCAGATCAGAAACCAGGCTCCTTTCTTTGCCACTAAGGAAGAACCTGATGTTGGGGAGATCTCTCATGCTCTTTATTTGAGCCCCGAAGTGACTAAGGGAGGTTTGAAGGAGAAGGGAAAGTTGCCCGGTTTTCATCTAAGTTTCTTGGAAGCTAAGTCCAAGGAGTATGCTGTTTTGGGTAATTGGAAGGCTGTCTGTGCTCTGCTTGTTGTGAGCGTCTATGGAATCATCTTGTTCCCTAATCAGAAGAACTTTGTAGACATTAATGCCATCCGGGTGTTTGTGCAGAGGAATCCCGTTCCTACTTTGGTTGGGGATGTCTATTACTCGGTCCATAATCGGAACGAGAAGCGGCGTGGGGGATTGATTAGGTGTTGTGCTCAGCTGTTACACAAGTGGTTCATGGGATACTTGCCTTCCAGAGGTGCCTTTGTTCTTCTTGACCATACTGTCAGTTGGGCAACCAAGTTGATGGGTTTGCGAGCCAAGGACATAGCTTGGACTCACATTGATGAGGCTGGACGAGACCTTATTTACAGTTGCGGGAGTTTTCACAATGTGCCTCTTATAAGAGTTCAAGGTTGTATTAATTACAACCCGGTGCTTCTTAGGAGGCAAATGGGGTTTGCTATGGATGTTCCTCCTCTTGAGTGTGAGATTCAGGACTCTTGTTACTTCCCGATTGAGGGTAACCAGTCATCGTTGGAGCTAGTGTCTGAGGCGTGGCGTAACATTCAAAGGAAAGGCAAGATTCCTTTTGGTAGAGCTAATAACAGGTCTTTTCCTCCGTTTGATGAATGGCTCAGAAGGAGAGTTGAGCTTACTCGTCTACCATTTCTTGTGGGTGATCTTTGGTATCCACTGATTGAGGAATCCCGTTCTTCTGTCAGTATGGAGGAGTTCCTTGAGATGAAGAGGGAGAGAGATCAGCTGCATGCAGAGAAGACTGAGTTGGAGATGAGTGTTGCTAGGATTCAAATGGCTAATCAGGAAATCAAGAGGGAAACTGTAGACCAGGCTAAGAGACATGCTCTGGAGGTGAAGCACTTTGAGATAGACACCGCTTACTACCGCAAGATCAGCCAAGCGTTAGAGTCGTCTACAAAGGAGCACGACATCACCAAGGAGAAGTTGGCTAGAGCTTTGAAGGTCATTGAAGATGAGAAGAGGAGACAAATCCTTGTGAAGACTCAGAGAGAAGCTAGAGCCAAAGTCCTTACCGCCGAATGGGAAGCAAAGCTGAAGGTTAAGGGAGAAGAGCAAGTGAAGATTGTGGCTGAGAGAGATCATTATCTGGCTGAGAGGGACCATTATTTCCGACAGATGAAGATTCATCAGAAGGAGGTGGGAAGACTTCAGCAGGAGAACACTGAGCTCAGGTTTGCTATGAAGTTTACCAGGATGGTTGATGATGCGGAGCCTTCTGTGGGACCTTCTTCGGTTTAGATTTCTGTTGCAGTTATTATCATGTGTTGGATTACTGTCAGGCATGTTGACAAAATTCACTTGCTTGTATTTCCTTTCTAAAGCTGGAGAATTGTAATTTGATTTGTATCAAACTCGATGTATGACTTTTGCATGTGTAGTGCACTTTTGATATACAGTGGTTATTATCATTCAGTGATTGATCTTCAAGCTTTATTTGCTTTTCTGTGCACACTCACATAACACACACATGGTCGGGTGATATCTTTGCTAAATCATAATTCTCTGCTCTGTATGGTGAAACCAGATGATTTACATCAGAATGTTGCTGGCAAATTATTATCTGTCTCGATGAAACCAGGGTCGGAAGACAAAGTGTTCCTCATGTGGATAGACATTGCATTCATGCATGAATCATAATAACTTGTTTTCTATTTTGCAGGTGTCGGTTTCTAACGTGCTTGATTGTTTCAGGAATCATTGCTCGCGCACGTAGAATCATTCCTTTACACGTAGCACGTCCGCACAGATACCCTACCAGGCGTAACAAATCCAAACTGATGGATACATCCAACGCAGATATTCTCGAGCTGAAAGAGAAGATGGGAGAGCTGATCAACGTTATGCAAGGGTTCGCCTTGGGGCAGAAGGCACTGGTTGAGAAAGGGGAGAAGCTTGAGCGGGCTTCTGCTGCTAACAGTGGTAATAACCTAGAGGGTGTCTCCAATAACGGTCTCGGTGGTTCTAGGGATGGTGGGGATCCCAGGAGGAAGACGACTACTACTGGTGTGGTAATCAACAATGGTGGAGGTTTTGGTTTCGCTGCAGGAGGTGGACCAGGTCCTATGGGCAATAATGTGAAAGATAATCAGCTTCCTCCTTTCTTTGGGGCTGAGGAGGATAGAGAAGAAGATCAGTTCTCGGTACTGAATGAGTAGTTTGGCCAGTATGGTGTTCAACCACCAAACAAGGAGATTCATGCACTGGAGAGAAGATCAGGGCTTTGGAAAGCTATGCTACTCCAGGGGTTGTCAACATGTCAAACATGGGGCTAGTTGAGGGGATTGTGATCCCACAAAAGTTTAAGGTGCCCACGTTTGATAAATACAATGGGAGTTCTTGCCCGGAAACTCATCTCCAGGCCTTTGTCCAGAAAATTTCTGCCTATACTATGGACCAAAAGCTCTGGATGTACTTCTTCCAGGATAGCTTGTCTGGTGGATCTCTTAAGTGGTATACTAAATTGAGATCATCAGACATTAAGAGCTGGCAGGATCTTGGAGATGCCTTCTTTAAACAATATCAATTCAATGCTGACATGGCTCCTAGTCGTACCCAGCTGCAGGGTATGTCTCAGAAGCCTAATGAAGGGTTTAAAGAATACGCACAGAGATGGAGGGAGTTGGCTGCCAGAGTTCAACCTCCATTGGTAGATCGGGAGATGTCTGATTTGTTCATGGGTACCCTTCAGGGGACCTTTGCTGAAAGAATGGTGGGATGCCCGGTTACCAACTTTGCAGACATTGTGGTGGCAGGTGAAAGAATTGAGAGCTGGTTGAAGATGGGAAAGATACAGGGAAGTGCTTCGTCTTCTGGGTCGAAGAAGCTGTTCGGCAATGGTCAGCGGAAGAAGGAGGGTGACGCGAGTGCGGTGTATACCCCGAGGGGACAAGGGAGGGATCGTTATTACCAGCACACTGCTGCAGTAACAATTCCTGCTGATAATTCACCTGCACAACAACATCAACAGCAACAGCCACAATAATGACAACCCTTTCAGCAGAGGACACAGCGGGCCGGGTACCAGGTGAGAGGACGAATGACTGATCGTCAGTTTGATAGGCCGCCAGTGACATATTCTTTCCTGTTGAAGAAGTTGAAAGATTTGGGGTTGGTTCAACTGAGAACATTGGCTCCGTTGAGACCTGATCAGAGGCCTGCCAATTATGATGAAAATGCCAAATGTGAATTCCATTCTGGTGCTCCTGGGCACAATGTTGAGAATTGTAAGGCATTTAAACATGTTGTTCAGGACCTGGTGGATTCCAAGGCCATCAATTTTGCTCCATCTCCAAATGTTAATGCTACTCCCATGCCAGCGCATGGTCAGATGGGGGTGAACGAAATTTTGGAGCTGTCATACCCCAAAATTTACCCATCACTTTTCCTGAAAAAAAAAAAAAAAAAAAAAAAAAAAAAAAAAAAACGAAAAAAAAAAAAAAAAAAAAAAGAAAAAATTAATTAATTAATTAATTAATTAATTAATTAATTAATTAATTAATTAATTAATTAATTAAATAATTAAAATAAATAAATAAATATAATATAATATAACAAATTATTTTGGACTTGGGTCTCCCTCATTCCAAGCCCATTACCCACGAAATTAGTCTATAAATACTGAAGTTTCAGTAGAGGAAAGGGGACTGGGAGTTAGACTTGGAGTTTACACTGGGAGATTCACTGGAGAAAGAAGGAAGAGAAGCAAAACACTCTGAGGTTTCCTTGGAACAAAACCTTGAGGAAAAAGAAAGAGAGAGAACAGAGAAGGACGGATAGAAACTTTGGCATAGGAACCCTGCCTACCCGGAGAATTCAGAGTAAAGAAACCCTGAAGGCAGCCCATCTGCACCGAAGCCATCGCCGTCCAATTCCCGCTGCCTAACTTATTCCGATACTACAAGTGGTCAATCCCTTCAACCTTGAATTGGCAAACAGGTTTGCGTATCTCTATTGTTTATACTTTCAATTGGCCATATCTACATATATAATGCATCATGATTAAATGTTGATATATAATTTGCTTTCGTATGGGAATTTAAATATGCCTGAATACCCTGAATGTTTGATCATGTTATTCCTGTGATAAAATGCCATAAAATTCAAAGTTCCTAACGTGGGGCTATTTTCAAATTCAAAATCCGTGGCCGCTCGCTAGCACCTCGCTAGGCGAGCCTGGGGCGAGTATTCGCCTGGCCTTCGCTAGGCGAGGCAGAGGCGAACGAGACAGTAGCTGACTTTTCTATTCTTTTTTTTATGTTAGCCATGCATTATTCATCCTATCCTATTTATTGTTGTGATATTTCTCCGGTGTAATCTTCGATTGCACCCTGATTTGGTGTTCTGACATGTTTCTTTTTTTTTTGAGTTTCGTAAAGGTTCACATATCCCAGGAAAAGGTTATTGGCTAGGTATTCCACTTTATTTGTGGGATACCCTTGTGGAGTTTCATCCTAAATTAATTTTTAATGTATTAATTTCTAATGTATTAATTTTTTAATATATTATTTTTAATAATTTTAATGTGGAGTTTCATCCTAATTATATAATTAATTGTAAAACTTTGCCTTTGAATAAGTGATCTTGGACCTCTCTTTGTTGCCTTACGATTACGATATTACAGTCATGTCCCGCGAACGTGGGGATACCCTTAGCAAAGACCCTTCGGTTAAATCATCATAAAATAAATTATAGTCCCTCGGATGTTGCCTTCGAATATACAACTTTGTCCCTCGATGACCCTCCGATGTTGCCTACGGTTAAAAGATGATAGTCCCTTCGAATGCTAAGATATCCTCGTAACTGTTGCCTTCAATGACCTATCGATGACCCTACGATGACCCTTAAACATCTAAAGGATAAAACTACTTATTTCTCAATAATAAGGACAGTTTTACCCTCATAAGGATAGGAAATGCTCGTAAAGACCTTGGGTCGGTATAACTCTTAATTGCTGGCTCACAACCTAAAACATTTTTTCACACCTCACACCTTTCAAAATACCTTCAGAAAATCACCACTTGGTATACATTCATACTAGAATCATTACCGAGTTATATTTTTCTAAACAATTTTCAAAACTAAACGAGATAATCACTTTGTATACATTCATACAAGAATCATTACAAAGTTAAATTCTCTTTTCAAAACAATTTTTCTAAACAATTCACAAACACTTTTTTTTCAGACAAAAATAATATAAGTGATCGAGCAATTAAGAGCCCATGGATAACCATGGATACAAAGGGTGCTAACACCTTCCCTTTGTATAATGTACCTCCCGAACCCAAAATCTAAATTAAGGTCTTTCCTGTTCTTTTCCACCTTTCCTTATTGGATAAAAGAAAAGTCGGTGGCGACTCTTGCTAACCGCGACATTGCGATAAAAAACACAAAAAGTCCAGTTCACCGTATGACAGAACTGGCGACTCTGCTGGGGATGCTAAATATTTAAAAAGAGAGGTTACCTTAAAAACAAGATCACTTATTCAATTTGTCTGATTTATTTTTAAGGGATTGCTTGGGTATGTTATGCTTGAGTGAAAGATCCTACACCCGGATCTAGTGTACCTTAGGTAAGTAGCAAGAGATCATCGCGACTGTCCGGCGTATACTGGAATGGTCAAAATGATGGCTACGGTTAATGTGGCACTTTGGATGTCCTGATGTTCCTCATGTTAGTTGAGGAAATATTTGGCATTCGCGTGGTGTCATAAAAGCATTAACCAGACCTTTAGAACCCTAATTGACTCATCCTGGCCATTAGAAAGTAGTGAGATAACTGGCTTCGGTTCCGACTGGAGTTGGTTGAGACTCGATACTACACTCTTTGAGATTGGACTTTAGGGAAGCTTCGGTCAACCACTTGGTGTTGCACTGAAGTGGACTTAAGGAAAGGTCAATGATTTGAGATCCTTCTAGAACCCGGTTACTATTCTAAGACAGGTTGAACCAACCAAACTTCAGTGGGGAGGGTATTTACCTATGGAACTCACGCAAGCCTTAAAACCTAGGAATGATTGTTGTGTGACTTGCTTGTGCTTGTTATTTATCTAACAACATGACATCATAACAACATAACATCATAACATCATGGCATTGTACTAACCATTTCAAGGATTTAGGGATTTAACTCTGCTAAAAAAAAAAACAGAAAAAACAAAAACAAAAGCAAAAACAAAAGAGAAAAGAAAAAAAAGCTCTTTTTGTTAGTTTATGCAAAGTTAAATCCCGAAAGTCCTTGAAAACATTTCATACATTGCATTGCATCGCATAACAGGTATTCTAAAGGATCAGTGTTCTCACGATTTTCCTATCAAACAGATTCCAGCAGATTCAAACAGATTGAACAATGGCTCTCGAACAAACTGTCAAAGATCTCCAGGCCCAGAATGCTCAATTCCAGGAAATGATGCTGAGCTTATCTAAGGGGCAGGAAGAATTGAAAGCTCTTTTGATGGAGAAGAAGAAGGACCAGAAACCTGTGGGTTACATCAACCCGGGGAGAAGGCTTAAGGGACAGGTTACAGGAGTCAAGATTAGAATTCCGAAGGATTCAGAAGAAGAGACCGAGAATGATTCGGAAGATGAGAATCCTAATCTCGTCAATTCTGAGGACGACGATGAAGATTATGAACATGAACAGTACTCTCCGAAGGATGATAAGTACAAGTTGCTGGAAGAACGTATGCTAGCTATGGAGGGGCAGAAAGTGCCCGGTTTGGATTTCGAAAACTTGGGTCTGGTCTCTGATGTGGTCATTCCCCGCAAATTCAAGGTTCCCATTTTCACTAAGTATGATGGTGCCTCTTGTCCTCAGATGCATCTAAGGGCTTATGTGAGAAAGATTCAGCCGCACACTACTGATAAGAAACTGTGGATCCATTTCTTCCAAGAGAGTCTGTCTGGCACACAGTTAGAGTGGTATTATCAGCTTGAGAGCTCTAACATCCGCACATGGACTGATTTAGCAACAGCTTTCTACAAGCACTACCAGTATAATTCTGAGTTAGCGCCTACTCGGCTACAGCTACAAAATATGACTATGGGCTCTAAAGAAAGTTTCAAAGAATATGCTCAAAAGTGGAGAGATTTGGCTGGCAGAGTCAAACCCCCTATGACTGATCGAGAGTTAGTGGACATGTTCATGGGTACACTGACTGGCCCATTCTACAGCCATCTACTGGGAAGTTCCTCGTCAGGTTTCACTGAACTTATCTTGACAGGTGAACGGGTTGAAAGCGGCATTCGAAGTGGAAAGATACAGGCAGCTACTTCTGCAAGCACCAAAAAGTCCTATCAGGGAAAGAATGAATCAAATGCTGTGTACAGTGAGAGGAAGCATAACAAGAAGAATCGTGACCATACTGTTGGGGCAGTTACAATTGCCGCACCGCCATCTCAGAACTTCCAACACAGACAAGACAGGTCGAGAAGACAGTTTACCAAGATCAATATGACTTTAACCCAAGCACTGCAGAGTATGTTAAAGGCCAATTTGATTACCCTCAGAGGCCCTCCTGCAAATCCCAACACTACTTCTCCTCGTTATAATCCCAACGCCAGGTGTGCCTATCACTCCGATAGCCCCGGGCATGATACGAATGATTGCTGGTTGTTGAAGAACAAGATTCAGGATATGATCGACGCTGGAGAAATTGAATTTGATCCTCCGGCGACCCCCAATGTCATCACAGCACCTATGCCTAATCATGACCAGAATGTTAATGTTGTGGACGACAATTCTCACGTTACTGACGTTGCTGATTTAGCATCTCCTCTCCTGATCGTTAAGAAGAATTTATTGCAAGCTGGTTTATTTCCAGGTTGTGCTGAAGATTGCGATCTCTGTGTACTCCGACCCAATGATTGTTTGAAGTTGAAGAACGGCATTCAACGGCTGATGGATGATCGTACAATTCTATTTGAAAGGGTTCCTAAGGTGGACAACTCTATTGAAGAGGTATCTGTGATTGCTAGGTCCAAAGCTCCAGTGAAGATTACCGCTACTAGAGTGCCTGTGAAGATTACCGCTGAGCCCAAAGTGGCTCCCCTGATTATTACCGCACCTGGCCCCGTGCCATATTCCTCCAGCAAAGCTATTCCGTGGAACTATGGAGGCGACGTTTACATCCATGGCATAAAGCAAGTTGGTAGTTCTGCTAATCCTAATGATATTGTGGGGACTAGTAAAGTTACTCGAAGTGGAAGGATCTACTCCCCAGAAATCTCACCTCCCGCTCCCGAAATTCGAGGAAAAAGACCAGTCAATCCTCCTCAGTCAGAGACATCGGTCGAAGTTACTTCTGAAGATGTTGCCAAACAGGAAATGGAAGAGATGCTGAAAATCATCCGTAAGAGCGATTTTGATGTAGTGGAACAATTGGGGCATACTCCGTCTAAAATCTCAATGTTGTCCTTGTTATTATCCTCTGAATCCCATGCCAATGCATTGATGAAATTCTTGAAGACCGCTCATGTGCCTCAAGAAACATCCGTCGATCAATTCGAACATTATGTTGCTAAT
Organism: Lathyrus oleraceus; assembly: GCF_024323335.1. NCBI lineage: Eukaryota > Viridiplantae > Streptophyta > Magnoliopsida > Fabales > Fabaceae > Lathyrus > Lathyrus oleraceus. The sequence continues at coordinate 13,776,229 of NC_066581.1, forward strand.
TTGACTGTTGACAATGGCCTAGGCTTTTCCGATGCTGACCTGACGCCAGCAGGAAAGAATCACAATAAAGCTCTGCATATCTCCATCGAGTGTGAGGGGATCACCCTGGCTCACGTGTTGATCGACAACGGCTCTTCCTTGAATGTGCTCCCGAAAGCTGTACTCGATAAATTTGACTACAAAGGCATTGAACTGAAACCTAGTGATGTTGTGGTGCGTGCTTACGATGGTGCGAAGAGTGTTGTCTATGGTGAAGTGGTTCTCCCTATCAAGATAGGACCTCAAGTCTTCAACACTACCTTTCACGTGATGGACATTCGTCCCGCCTACTCCTGCTTGTTGGGGCGCCCTTGGATCCATGGGGCAGGTGCGGTAGCTTCGTCGCTTCATCAAAAGCTGAAGTATCCAATAGCAGGCATGGTTGTCACTGTATGTGGAGAAGCAGAGTATATTGTCAGTAGTGTGCAAGCCTTCAAATACGTCGAGATGGATGGTGAATTCTTTGAGACTCCTTCTCAGTCATTTGAAGTGGTTCCTCCACCCAGTCCTGTCCTTAAGCCAACTCCCCTTGTGCCCAAGGTTGTTCGTGCTCCCCCTGTCATGATCTCTCTGAAAGATGCTCAAGCCGCGATTGAAAATGGTGATCGTGCTGGTTGGGGTCAACTGATCAATGTACCGTACAAGTCTGATAAAGCTGGCCTGGGGTTTAACTCTGGAAAGATAGTAAAAAATCAGATTAATGCTATGGAAGATGCTGATAGTGATTGCGACTTAGATAGCTGGATTTTCCCAACAATTGGTGACGGACTCAACAATTGGAAGACTGAAGACATTATCCCGATTTCCTTTAGTCAGGAGTAATTGTTATTGTTTATTCTAGAATTGCAAATTTTAATTTTCTTTTACAATCAAACTTCTTAAAGCATTGTGTCTATGCCCGAGGCACAATGGCTAATTTGTTAGGGGTTTGTCATTTTCATAAGCATATTCATATTCAATAGATCAATGGACTTTTTGCATTCAAATATTGCGCTCTTTATCTTTCCTGTCATTTTTCAAACAAGCTATGTTTCTTGCACACACTCACGTAACAATTTGCCGATCCATATCCACTCTGGATCCTGTTGGTAATGACTCTGCTACTGTTCATTATGACTTTGAAAATCCGATCTACCAAGCCGAGGATGGAAGCGAGGAAGATTGTGAAGTCCCTGGAGAACTTGCCCGACTACTGCGAGAAGAAAAGACTATACAGCCGCATGAGGAATCAATTGAAATTGTAAATCTGGGTACTGAAATAAACAAGAAAGAAGTCAGAGGTTTCTTGGGGCACTCGAATTACATTGCCCGATTCATTCCACACTTGACTGCTACCTGCAAACCCATCTTCAAATTACTGAGACAAAATCAAGAGATGGTATGGAATGATGAATGCCAAGAAGCTTATGACAAAATCAGGAAATATCGCCAAGAACCTCCAGTTCCGATGCCACCAGTTGAAGGAAGACCTTTAATTACGTATTTGACCGTGTTAGAAAATTCAATGAGTTGTGTTGGGGCAACATGACGAGTCTGGTCGAAAAGAGCATGCCATATACTGCCTTAGCAAAAGGTACCGACTGTGAAACAAGATACTCACAGCCCGAGAAAGCTTGCTGTGCTTTGGCCTGGGCTGCTCGCCGACTAAGACAGTATATGTTGAATCATACCACCTTATTGACTTCTAAGATGGATTCTATCAAATACCTATTTGAGAAACCTGCTGTCTCCTGAAAGAGTTATCACTGACAATGGTACTAATTTGAACAACAAGATGATTACTGAACTCTGCACGCAGTTCAAAATAAAACACCATAACTCTTCTCCGTACCGGCCAAAGATGAACGGCGTCGTGGGGACTGCTAACAATATCAAGAAGGTCATGCAAGAAATGACAGTAACATACAAAGACTGGCATGAGATGTTACCCTTTACTCTTTACGGTTATCGCACTTCAGTGCGCACTACGACAGGGGCAACTCCGTTCTCTTTAGTCTATGGAATGGAAGCCATCTTACTAGTGGAAGTTCAGATTCCCTCTCTAAGAATCATGAAAGAGGCGGGCTTAGATGAAGATGAATGGATTCAGACTCGACTCGATCAGATAAATCTGATTGATGAGAAGAGACTTGCGGCTGTTTGTCATGGGCAGATATATCAGAAATGCATGACCCAGGCATTTAACAAAAGAGTTAAGAGACAGGTGTACCAACTTGGCGACTTGGTGATCAAACGTATCATTCTACCACAAGGTGATCCCAGAGGCAAATGGACTCCCACATACGAAGGGCCATTTGTGGTTAAGAAGGTATTCTCTGGTGAAGCCATGATACTCGCTACTATGGATGGTGAAGACTTCCCACATCCCGTGAACGCGGACATAGTTAAAAAATACTACGCATAAAAGAGACCCGCTAGATCGACGTATCTAGGCAAAAGTAAGGGCATCCCGGCGAACCAAAAGGGTTCGGGCAAAAATTAGGGATATATAAAAAAAAATGTACACCCGGCAAGTCGAAAACCTGAAAAGGCGGCTTGGGCAAAAAAGGGTATCCTGGTGGACTGAAAACCTGAAAAGGCGGTCCAGGCAAAAATTAGGGATTAAAGCGTATGACTATGTCCCGTTCTCAGTCAACTTTCATCCAAGTTCGAGGGACTGACCAAGCCAATCACTTCTATCCGACAGCAAGGGATGAGATGCTCGAAGACATAATGACAGTAGTAGGCTTAAAATCAATAGGACTTCTTCCACATAGCTTTCTCTTTGTTTTCGACAATTTCCTCTTACTAGGATTTCTGTCTCCTTGTACACAAATTGCCTGTTTATAGGCCTCCTTTCAAAATCAATACAACCCTCTTTCAAAAAAAAGATGCTTTTGTTTTTACTTTTCTGTTTTGGTTGCGTAAATGTCCATTGATTTAATTTGAATTAATATGTGCATTTGAATATGATAAATGTTTACCAAAATATATGCGTAGAATAGCAATAGCAATTACTACCCGACTTCAGGATCGAGGAGAAGGTCTAACCATGCTTCCAATGAATCTGCTACCAATTCTATTCCCCCAGCAAGTCTGTTATTCCTCAGAAGAAATTAGCAGTATTCCCCGGCACAGCCAGCTATTCCCCAACAGAGGTCGGCATCGCCAGACAGGCTGATCATCTCATCCATCTCCAGCCCGACTCTGCTGAATATTTCCACCATCAGACAGAAATCAAGCATCCCCAGCCGAGAAAGGGTCATCGACACAAATGTCTCAAATCAGTAGATGGGGATTTATTTTCCCCAGTAGAGTCCCCAAGCAGAACTTCTCATACGCATAACTCATTCATTACATCCTTTCACAGCATACGCATGCATACAACATTCACATTTATTTTAGCATAACACGAAACATCTCATGCATCATGACATAGCATGAAGCTAACTTTTTCTTTGCAGGTTAATTATCCTCCTGATATAGTCAAAGTAGAAGGTTCATTCAGACAGACACCTTTATCAATCACATTCAAGATTCAGATACATATTTCAAATACAGTTCATGGGAACATTCATTCTGACAACACTTCGATATCCTCCTAACGATGGCATCTTTAAGCCCATCCCAGACATTTATTGCAAGTACAACATATACAGGTTATCAGATACAGCCTAACGTACGGTTCATTCTGATTCAGCCCAACATATGACTTCTTCAGCAACTCCAATGCGGTCTAACGTACGACCCATTTGGACCTTCAAATCCTCAGATGCTGCCTAGCGTACGGTACATTCAGGGGTGTAGTCTAGCGTACGACTACTTTCTTCTTCGGATACAGCCTAACGTACGGCTCATTCTGCAACTCAGATACGATCTAGCGTACGATCCATTCTGAACTCCAGCAACTCCAATGCGGTCTAACGTACGACCCGTTTGGATCTTACAACCCTCAGATGCTACCTAACGTACGGTACATTTCTGAAGTGTAGTCTGGCGTACGACTACCGCTTTCATCATCAGATGCGGCCTAACAGACGACTCATTCTGCGACGGTCTAACGTACGACCCGTTCGGATGTCCATCCCCTCAGATGCTACCTAACATACGGTACATTTCTGAAGTGTAGTCTAACGTACGACTACCCCTTTCATCATCAGATCCTACCTAACATACGGTACATTTCTGAAGTGTAGTCTAACGTACGACTACCCCTTTCATCATCAGATCCTACCTAACATACGGTACATTTCTGAAGTGTAGTCTAACGTACGACTACCCCTTTCGTCATCAGATTCAGCCTAACGTATGGCTCATTCTGCAACTCAGATACGATCTAGCGTATGGTCCATTCTGATCCTTTATCCCCAACAGCATATGACACACTCCGACTCCCCAGCGAAGTCGGCAGCCTAATGGATGACTCATTATACGGTCTAACGTACGACCCAGTGTGGCACCCATGTCTTCAAATTGGCCTAATATACGGCGCGATCTGAAGCTTTCGTCATCAAACCTCCCGGATGGCATCTTTAAGCCCATCTCCATCAAGACCAACTGTCGATTCTCAAGTGCAAATTTTTGGGGCATTCTAGTGTTCAATAATCTTCCACCTCCAGACCACGAATGGCATATACGCCATCCTAACTCTCTCGATTCAAGAATATTGAACAGGGGCAGCTGTCATACCCCAAAATTTACCCATCACTTTTCCTGGAAAAAAAAAAAAAACGAAAAAAAAAAAAAAAAAAAAAAACGAAAAAAAAAAAAAAAACGAAAAAAAAAAAACGAAAAAAAAAAAGAAAAAAAATTAATTAATTAATTAATTAATTAATTAAATAATTAAAATAAATAAATAAATAAAATATAATATAACAAATTATTTTGGACTTGGGTCTCCCTCATTCCAAGCCCATTACCCACGAAATTAGTCTATAAATACTGAAGTTTCAGTAGAGGAAAGGGGACTGGGAGTTAGACTTGGAGTTTACACTGGGAGATTCACTGGAGAAAGAAGGAAGAGAAGCAAAACACTCTGAGGTTTCCTTGGAATAAAACCTTGAGGAAAAAGAAAGAGAGAGAACAGAGAAGGACGGATAGAAACTTTGGCATAGGAACCCTGCCTACCCGGAGAATTCAGAGTAAAGAAACCCTGAAGGCAGCCCATCTGCACCGAAGCCATCGCCGTCCAATTCCCGCTGCCTAACTTATTCCGATACTACAAGTGGTCAATCCCTTCAACCTTGAATTGGCAAACAGGTTTGCGTATCTCTATTGTTTATACTTTCAATTGGCCATATCTACATATATAATGCATCATGATTAAATGTTGATTTATAATTTGCTTTCGTATGGGAATTTAAATATGCCTGAATACCCTGAATGTTTGATCATGTTATTCCTGTGATAAAATGCCATAAAATTCAAAGTTCCTAACGTGGGGCTGTTTTCAAATTCAAAATCCGTGGCCGCTCGCTAGCACCTCGCTAGGCGAGCCTGGGGCGAGTATTCGCCTGGCCTTCGCTAGGCGAGGCAGAGGCGAACGAGACAGTAGCTGACTTTTCTATTCTTTTTTTTATGTTAGCCATGCATTATTCATCCTATCCTATTTATTGTTGTGATATTTCTCCGGTGTAATCTTCGATTGCACCCTGATTTGGTGTTCTGACATGTTTCTTTTTTTTTTGAGTTTCGTAAAGGTTCACATATCCCAGGAAAAGGTTATTGGCTAGGTATTCCACTTTATTTGTGGGATACCCTTGTGGAGTTTCACCCTAAATTAATTTTTAATGTATTAATTTCTAATGTATTAATTTTTTAATATATTATTTTTAATAATTTTAATGTGGAGTTTCATCCTAATTATATAATTAATTGTAAAACTTTGCCTTTGAATAAGTGATCTTGGACCTCTCTTTGTTGCCTTACGATTACGATATTACGGTCATGTCCCGCGAACGTGGGGATACCCTTAGCAAAGACCCTTCGGTTAAATCATCATAAAATAAATTATAGTCCCTCGGATGTTGCCTTCGAATATACAACTTTGTCCCTCGATGACCCTCCGATGTTGCCTACGGTTAAAAGATGATAGTCCCTTCGAATGCTAAGATATCCTCGTAACTGTTGCCTTCAATGACCTATCGATGACCCTACGATGACCCTTAAACATCTAAAGGATAAAACTACTTATTTCTCAATAATAAGGACAGTTTTACCCTCATAAGGATAGGAAATGCTCGTAAAGACCTTGGGTCGGTATAACTCTTAATTGCTGGCTCACAACCTAAAACATTTTTTCACACCTCACACCTTTCAAAATACCTTCAGAAAATCACCACTTGGTATACATTCATACTAGAATCATTACCGAGTTATATTTTTCTAAACAATTTTCAAAACTAAACGAGATAATCACTTTGTATACATTCATACAAGAATCATTACAAAGTTAAATTCTCTTTTCAAAACAATTTTTCTAAACAATTCACAAACACTTTTTTTTCAGACAAAAATAATATAAGTGATCGAGCAATTAAGAGCCCATGGATAACCATGGATACAAAGGGTGCTAACACCTTCCCTTTGTATAATGTACCTCCCGAACCCAAAATCTAAATTAAGGTCTTTCCTGTTCTTTTCCACCTTTCCTTATTGGATAAAAGAAAAGTCGGTGGCGACTCTTGCTAACCGCGACATTGCGATAAAAAACACAAAAAGTCCAGTTCACCGTATGACAGGAGGGGGAGAAGATAATTGGGCTGATGAATATGGAACAGTTGAGGACTCCTTTGGCTGAGGTCAAGGGACAACTGTTGAAGAATGGGGTCTTTCCGGGTTGTGATGATTGTTGTGCTGCGTGCACCGTGGCTCCTAATGGGTGTGTTTTATTGAAGGAGGCTGTCCAGAGGATGATGGATGAGGGGAGCCTCAAGTTTGAGAAGGTGGACTTGGAGAGGGAGGATGTCTCCACCATAACCATCAATTTTGATCCGATCGACTTGTCAGCGCTGGCAGATGCGGCTCCAGTTACCATCACGGTACCTGGGCCAGTTCCTTATGACAACCACGATGCTGTGCCGTGGGATTATGGTGGGGAGGTTTACTGTAATGGAGAGAAGCAGGAGGATCAGGCTGCAGGTGAAACCACCGTTTCAAAGGTGGATAATGCCGGACCCAGTGGTTTCACTCGCAGTGGAAGGTTGTTTACACCGGACACTTTAAGGAGTGGGGAATGAGAAAAAGAAAAGAGAGATAAGGCTGAGGCTTTAGCCAGGGCAAGAGGGAAGCAGGTGGTGAGCGAGGGTACTCCTGTGGCGACACCGGCACCTGGTGGGTAGGAAAAAGAACTTGATGATGAAGCTGAGGAGTTTCTGAGGATCATCAAGAAGTCAGAGTATAAGCTTGTTGACCACTTGCAGCAGACTCCGTCTAAGATCTCGATCCTGTCATTGCTGTTAAGCTCCGAGGGGCATAGAGAGGCTTTGTTGAAAATATTGAAGAGAGAGGCTATGTCCCGCAAGAGATAACGATCAATCAGTTGGAGACAGTGGTGTCAAATGTTAATGCCAGCCATGGGCTGGGTTTCACTATTCTTGATCTTATGGTGGATGGGCGTAATCACAATAGGGCATTACACATTGCAATGGAGTGTAAAGGAGCAGTGCTTTTGCACGTTTTGGTGGATACTGGCTCATCACTCAATGTGTTGCCGAAGAAGGCCCTGGCAAAGTTGGACTGTGAAAGATTGGTGTTAAGGCCCACTGACCTGGTTGTTAGAGCATTTGATGGCTCTAAAAGGGCTGTGTTTGGGGAAGTGGAGCTCCCTGTGAAGATCGGGCCCGAGGTGTTTAAGTCTGTATTTTATGTCATGGATATTCAGCCGGCATACAGTTGCCTGTTGGGTCGACCGTGGATACACGCTGCTGGGGCAGTGACTTCGACTTTGCACCATAAATTGAAGTATATCTGGGACGGGCAGGTCGTAACAGTTTGCGGAGAGGAGGACATCTTTGTCAGCCACTTGTCATCGTTCAAGTATGTAGAAATGGACGGTGAAATATGGGAAACACCAAGTCAGGCGTTCGAAACCGTCAAGGTGGAGAATGCCATTTTTGTCAAAGAGGAGAAGAAGCCGTCCATTTCTTCGTACAAACAGGCCGCTGAGGTGGTGAAGAGTGGAGAAGCCCCAGGTTGGGGAAAGATGATTGACATCGCCGCCAAGGAAGACAGGTTTGGGGTTGGTTATCAGCCGGGCCGAGGCTCGTCTGGACAGAATAGAGGATGTCGTTCGCCATTCACGTTCACCAGTGCTGGAATGCTGGATCCGGATCACATATGTACGGTGGGTGAAGAGGTCGACAGTGACTGCGAGCTTGACTCGTGGATAAAACCGTGCGTACGAGGGATGGAGATCCAGAACTGGAAGGCCGAAAAGATCATCACTGTCACTCTACGTGAAGAGTAATATTTCTGTTTTTTAATCCTGTCTGCATGAAAGCCATACGTTTTGCCCGAAACGTAATGGTTCATTGTAAGGGCCACCTCATGTGTTTCATTTTGCAATGTTTGCCTCATCAATAAAAGGATGTTTTTTTCACATTAAAAGCGGTGTTCCCTGTTTTTCATTTATTTTTTGCAGTTTAAAACAAAAATAAAAATGGCAATGTTTGTTTTCATTTTCCTTTTAATTTGCTTCGCTCCGGTTCTAAAGGAATGCATGAATCAACATTCATGCAGATGCGATCTTTCTCCGGATCTCATTGATAACAATCCTGTTACACCCTCATATGACTTCGACAATCCGATCTATCATGCCGAAGAAGAAGGCGAAGAAGATTGTGAACTGCCGGAAGAATTAGCCAGGTTGTTGAAACAAGAGGAGAAGGTGATTCAGCCGCACGAGGAGCAAGTTGAGATTGTGAATCTGGGTACCGAGGAGGTCAGAAAGGAAGTGAAAGTTGGGGCCGCTTTGGAGGTGAATGTCAAGAGCAGAATGGTAGCCTTGTTGAAAGAGTATATTGATATCTTCGCCTGGTCTTATCAAGATATGCCAGGGTTGGATACCGATATTGTTGTGCACAAGTTACCATTGAGAGCAGACTGTCCTCCAGTGAAGCAGAAGTTGCGCAGAACTCGACCTGAGATGGCCATGAAAATTAAAGAGGAGGTTCAGAAGCAGTTGGATGTTGGTTTCCTAGCTGTTACTAATTATCCACCTTGGGTCGCGAACATTGTGCCAGTCCCGAAGAAAGATAGAAAGGTGAGGATGTGTGTGGATTACCGTGATTTGAATAGAGCTAGCCCGAAGGATGATTTCCCATTACCTCACATCGATGTGTTGGTAGATAATACAGCTCAATTCTCGGTGTTTTCCTTCATGGATGGCTTTTCTGGCTATAATCAAATTAAAATGTCGCCAGATGATATGGAGAAAACAACGTTCATCACACCGTGGGGCACTTTTTGCTATAAGGTGATGCCATTCGGTCTCAAGATTGCCGGTGCCACGTATCGAAGAGCCATGGTGACTTTGTTTCATGATATGATTCATCATGAAATCGAATGCTATGTTGATGACATGATAGCAAAGTCCCAAACAGAAGAGGGGCATTTGGTAGATCTGGCCAAGCTGTTTGACCGGTTGAGACAGTTCAGACTGAGGTTGAATCCGAATAAGTGCACTTTTGGGGTGCGGTCCGGAAAGTTGCTGGGGTTTATTGTAAGCGAAAGAGGAATCGAGGTTGATCCTGCTAAAGTAAAAGCAATACGAGAAATGCCTGAACCGAGAACAGAGAAGGAGGTTCGTAGATTCTTAGGTAGATTGAACTATATTTCACGGTTCATATCTCACCTAACGGCCACGTGTGAACCTATATTCAAGTTGTTGAGAAAAGATCAAACGGTCAGGTGGAATAATGATTTCCAAGCGGCATTTGAAAAGATAAAAGAGTATTTGCAGGAGCCTCCGATTCTGATGCCTCCTATGGAGGGACGACCGTTAATTCTGTACTTGACAGTCCTCGAGGGGTCTATGGGGTGTGTACTGGGGCAGCATGACGAGTCTGGTCGAAAAGAGCATGCGATTTACTACCTTAGCAAAAAGTTTACCGACTGTGAAACAAGATATTCACTGCTCGAGAAAACTTGCTGTGCTTTGGTATGGGCTGCTCGCCGACTGAGACAGTATATGCTGGTTCATACCACTTTGTTGATTTCCAAGATGGATCCGATCAAGTATATTTTTGAGAAGCCAGCATTGAACGGACGGGTTGCAAGATGGCAAATGATTTTAACTGAATATGATATTCAGTATACCTCTCAGAAAGCGATCAAGGGGAGTGTATTGTCTGATTACCTCACCCAGCAACCCATTGAGGATTATCAACCGATGAAGTTTGAGTTCCCTGATGAGGACATCATGTTTCTCAAATCGAAAGATTGTGAGGAACCGATCCCGGAGGAGGGGCCTGACCCTGAATCCGAATGGATTCTGATGTTTGATGGGGCCGTTAATGTGAATGGTAGTGGAGTTGGTGCTGTTTTGGTTACGCCGAAAGGATCCCACATTCCTTTTGCTGCCCAGCTAACATTTGAATGCACCAACAATGTGGCTGAATACGAAGCTTGCATCTTGGGGATTGAAGAGGCGATTGATTTGCGGATCAAGAACCTTGTTATATATGGAGATTCAGCTTTGGTTGTGAATCAGGTTAACAGGAAATGGTATACGCATCAATCTCATTTAATTCCATACCGGGACTATACGAGGAGATTGTTGACGTTTTTCACCAAGGTGGAATTGCATCATGTGGCGAGAGAAGAGAATCCTTTGGCGGATGCTTTGGCTACTCTGGCTGCCTTGATTAAGGTGCGGTGGTGGAATCAATTCCCTAATGTTGAGGTGGGACGTCTGGATAGACCGGCTTATGTGTTTGTTGTCGACACAGCGCCTGATGATGAAAAGCCGTGGTATTATGATATCAAGCGCTATCTGGAGACCCAAGAATATCCCGAGGGAGCATCCAAGAAGGACCGAAAGACTCTGAGGAGGTTGGCCATGGTGTTCTATCTGAACAAGGATGGGGTTTTGTACAAGCGGAATTTCGATTGGGTTTTGCTTAGATGTGTCGATGACAGAGAAGCAAGCCAATTGATGAAAGAGGTACACGAGGGGTCGTTTGGTACCCATGCCAGTGGGAATGCAATGGTGAAAAAGCTGCTGAGGGTTGGTTATTATTGGATGACAATGGAGGCCCAGTGTTTCAATTTCGTGCGGAAGTGTCATAAATGCCAGATTTATGCTGACAAGGTGCACGTACCTCCAAATCCGTTGAGTTTGATGTCATCTCCGTGGCCGTTTGCTATGTCGGGCATTGATATGATCGGAAAGATTGAGCCTACGGCTTTGAATGGGCACCGATTCATATTAGTGGCTATTGATTACTTCACCAAGTGGGTGGAAGCAGCCTCTTATGCGAATGTGACGAAGCAGGTCGTCGCCAGATTCCTCAAAAGAGACATCATTTGCAGATATGGGGTTCCCGAAAGAATCATTACTGATAATGGTTATAATTTGAACAACAAGATGATGGCAGAGCTGTGCCGGGAATTCAAGATCGAGCATCACAATTCTTCTCCTTATCGTCCGAAGATGAATGGGGCGGTTGAGGCGGCCAATAAGAATATTAAGAAGATTGTGCAGAAGATGGTCGTGACCTATAAGGATTGGCATGAGATGTTGCTGTTCGCATTGCATGGGTATCGAACCTCGGTGCGTACATCTATTGGGGCAACGCCTTTCTCGCTCGTGTATGGGATGGAAGCCGTGCTACCGGTTGAGGTTCAGATTCCTTCGTTGAGAGTCCTGATGGATGTGAAATTGGAAGAAGCTGAATGGGTAAGGACTCGGTATGAAGAGTTGAGCCTGATTGAGGAAAAGAGGCTGGCAGCCATTTGTCATGGCCAGTTGTACCAGCAGCGGATGAAGCGTGCTTTTGACCGGAAGGTGCGACCTCGTGTATATCATGTGGGAGATATGGTGTTGAAAAGGATCCTTCCTCCTCAGAACGATCGTAGGGGCAAGTGGACACCCAATTATGAAGGTCCATTCGTGGTCAAGAAGGTCTTTTCTGGCGGAGCCTTGTTGTTGACGACCATGGATGGTGAGGATTTTCCATCCCCTGTGAATGCGGACGCAGTTAAAAAATACTTCGTATAAGAGACCCGCTGGACGAAAAGAATAAAATAGTCCAGGCAAAAATGGGCATCCCGACGAACCAAAAGAAAAATAAAAAGGTTTGGGCAAAAATTAGGGATAAAAGAAAAAACTATACACCCGACAAGTCGAAAACCCCACAAGGGCGGCTTGGGCAAAAAAGGGTATCCCAGTGGACTGAAAACCCGAAAGGGCGGTCCAGGCAAAAGAGGGATTGAAACGAACAACTGCGTCTAGCATGATCATTTGTGTTTTGGTTAAGACACGTGGATAATCCCCTGCAGGGATCAGTCGGAAGCGTCTTGTTTAGAAGGCGGAAAGCACGGAGAGTCTTGAGGACATATGGGGTGTAACCGAGTTGGAACTCGATGAGATCACGGGTTCACATTGCCATTAGGATAGATTTTCCTTTTGTGCGCAATTACCTCTTTTCAGGAATTGCTTCCTTTGTATTGCTCAGTTTCGAGCCACCTTTTTCAATCAATAAAATGCATATTCAATCAAAATTTTGTTTTTGTTTTCATTACCGCTTTGATTGCAAAAACATCCGTTTATTTTGATAAAGAATCTTTGCATTTTGAGACATACAGGTCCCTTCCAATGCATGTTTGTAAGATTGAAAGCCTGAAATCTTATTCGGAAGGTTGAGTGACCCAGGTGTTGAAATCTTGGCGCCTGGGGCACGTTTTTATCTAACGATCTCTTTTGCAGGTGCTGTTAGATATTTTCACTCACTTGCAGGTTGTGATGTGAAGCCTTTGACAAAAGATCCCCATGGAGTCCGATCAGGGACGAGGAATTGAAGAATGGTGAAAAGACGACGAGAGAATCGCGACGATCCTGGAGGGTTAATCAAGAAGACTCTTCAAAGTCTGAGGTGGAAAGTTGATACTTTGGTTAGAAGTTGAACGCCAGTGTTCGACGAGCCGACAGGTGTTCCGTGTCGAAATATTCCGTATTTTCCCTAGCAGGGTCGGGATTGTTATCTCCCCAGCGGGTTCGAGATCGGTGTTTCCTCGGCAGCCAGGTCGGAAGGTTGTTGTTTCCCTTAGCAGGGTGGAGATTGTTTTATCCCCAGCAAGTCGGCAGGTTGCCGTTTCCCCAGCGGAGGTGTGCGTCAGTAGCTGTTTCCCAGCGAAGTCCCCAAGCGGATCGAGTTCAGTAGAGGCTATCCCTGGTGAGGGTTGTCCTTTCCCCAGCGGCAGTGCTATTCCCCAGCAAGGTGGAGATTGGAGTGGTATCGAGTTCCTCAGCAGAGTGCCTCGAGCTTCCCAGTAGAGTCCCTTGAGGGGGATACTTTTTATGCATTCATCATTTAGAAAAGCATAACATATTGCATAACTCATTGCGTAGCATTTCCATGGTTATGGAACATTACGCTGTAAGAAAAAACTCATGCATCAGCATTGCAAGCATAAGCTAGTCTCAAGTCGTGGTTACCGTTTGAGAATTGGTTTAGCTGGGTGGTGAAGATATTACTCAAGCCATGGTTACCGTTTGAGAATTGGCTCTGCCAGTTAGAGGATCTTACTCTGAGGAGTTTAGCATCGTGTTGTTAAATCAACAATATTCCCTAGTAGTGCGATATTGGAGGAAGGTTCCGTCGTGCGAGATGGAAGTTGGAAGATGTTGCTCTGAGGAGTTTAGCATCATGACGTTGGAGCAACAATGTCCCCCAGTAGTGCGATATTGGAGGAAAATTTTCCTTTGGGCGGAGATGGAAATGAAAATCAGAGAACGTTACGTGATCAACACGAAAATCGGGGTTCAAATGGAGAAAAGGAAGTGCTGGGCATTTTCTGGAGAACGGGGTTCAAATGGAGACTGGAGTTGAAGATTGTATCCGGGATGAGGTCCTCAGGATTGTCTTCTGATCGTGTGTCACCTTAGACTTTGGCGAGGCCAGGAGAAGTCGTTATGGGTGTCTTCGGAGGAAGAAATGCACATGTTACCTTCGTTTTGTGAAGGTGTACCCTCTGATATGTCGCCATCAGAGTGGTGTTTGGTGTTATTCCCGATGTTGCCAGCGGAATTATCACAAGAAAATGGAGAACGGGGTTCAAATGGAGAAAAAGAGACACGGGGTGTTTTCTGGAGAGCGGGGTTCACAACGACGATCGCAAGTTATCGTCAGGCGACTGGGGTTCAAATGGAGAATGGGGTTCATTGTTTGGCGGAAAGATTGACATGAAGTTATCGGGGTCCAACTGCGGTGATCAGGGATTATCCGCGCAAAATCAATTAAAAAGTTGTGGGGTTCAAGAAAAGAAAAAGAAGTACCGGGGTTCGAAGAAGAAAAATAAATCAGAAAGTTTTGGGGTTCAAGAAAAAGTAAAATAATAATAATAATCCCCAGCGGATGCGGCGTTCAGGCCATGGTTATTCCTGTGTTACCATTTATTTTGGTATCCAGGTCAACATTCCTTTCGGTATTCAGGCCGACTTTCACCGTACCAGACGGATTCTTCTTTTGAGATCACTTCTTTGCCGATTCTGACAGGCATTGTTAATTATTTCCCAGCGGAGAGCAAATTGTTCGCCTGTTCTTGGTATTCAACCACTCTTCACCCTGATCATCTGAAAGCCGAGGCTGTTCATATCGACAAGTTCACAGTGGATTGAATAGGGGCAGCTGTAACACCTCAAAATTTGCCCTCCTCTTCTTGGGACTAGTTTAGCATATTGCATTTCATGTTTTAGGACATTAGGCATTTGCATATTGCATATCATGTGGAACTAATGAAGATCCTCCTCCAAAGTCTTTTCAGAAGATGGAGAAGCTGCATGCTTCAAGCCTGAGGGTCTCTATAAATTGGTGATCAACCATCTGAGGGTGTGCACTTCAGTTAGGGTTTCCTGATCCTTCAATGGTCTTGAGCATTATCTTGTTTGCAAGGATATGTCACCATCATCATGGTTATTTCATCACCAGGGGTTTCATCACTCATGCTCAAGTTCCTTTGGATTAGGGTTTTGACCTCTGGTCAACCCTAATCAATTGCATTCTTTCAGTCAGGATTTCTCAAGGAGATGAGGTATTCTATTGAGATGAAGATCACATGGTTATATTGAAGATCTTATTGGAGCTAGGGGTTCATTTCTGAGCAAATTCCTCAAGTGGTGGAGGTTCAAGCTGATCAGAGCATGTCAAGGTCATCTGAGGACCTATACAGTCAATTGTGTCATGTCAAACACATACCTTGAAGATTTTGAAGTCAGGACAAAAGTTTCCAAAAATGGAAAGTGACCTGTAATTGAAAGTTTCCAAAAATGGCAAGTTTTTGGTCCACATTCAACTTGATTTTACATCATCAAAGAAGCTTCAAATGGATTTTTGTGGAACATGAAAGTTGAAGATCTTTCTCTCCTCTTTCCAAAAAGTCCTATTTCATGAATTTATGATGAATGGTTGAGAAGTTATGGCCAAATGATCACGAAGTATGCATGGAAGTTCAACATGGCATAACTTTTGATCCAAAACTCCAAATTGGTCCACTCTTTTTGCAAAATTCTTGTCTTGACCAATACTTTCCAAATCAACCATTGCATTGCATGGAAAATGCTCATGTGATCATGTGTTCATTCATATGCATTTTGGAGGGAAAACAGGGAATTCAAATTTGGTGCAAGCTACAAGCCTAATTCCAATCCCATTGTGTTTATTAGATGATTTTGAGTGAAATTGGATGATTGCATGCTACTGTTCACGTGTGAATTAAGCCATGCACCTTCATTTTTCATTTTTTGCAAAACACCTCTAATCTCCTTAATTATGATTAGCACAAGCCTAATTGTGATTTCAGGGTGATTAGTACATGATATAAAAGCTAAATCATAACAGAATTGGCTCATAACCACAATTTCTAGATCTAGAATCCATTTTCCCTCTAAAACTCTCTCTCCTTGGATTTCAAAAATTCTCCACACAAACACACATTTTCTTCATAGAATCATGATCATGGAAGAGTTTTGAGTAAGATCCAGTCATAATTCGTGGAAATTGAGCAAGGTTTGAAGCCATTCAAGCACATGAACATGTCAATAGAAGGTTCAAATTAAGCAAGATCCAAGCCTTTTCAAGTGATATTTCGTGCATAAAGCTTCACCACAAGGTTGATAGAGGAGATCTGGAGCTGGAGGAAGCTTGAATCCACTGTTTTTGATCACTGCATAACAGGTTGGTGAAATTTCGATCGTCTTATTTTGCCTTTCCATGTACATGATATTGTAGATCTTTCATTGCTGGTGATTCTGATATAAATATTGTTGAATTTGGATGAGAATTGAATGAGTTATGTCAATTTAAAGTTTGAGTGTTGAAACTTCTCGCCTTCGATCCGTTTGATTCATGGCGAATTAGGTTTAGCTAATAGGATATTTGGATTGTGCGTGGAAAGATCTTTCCATTGATGTAAATTTTGTTGGATTCTGCAAAATTGGACGGTGGCGCTCCGCCTGGCTGGCCGGAGAAGACGGCTGTTTCAGACGTCTGCCACCGCCTGTAGAAGGCTAGGGTTTTGCAGGTTAAACGGCTGCGTTTTATCCCAAGCGCGCCTTGAACCCCTGGGTCATCTGTTCGATCCTGGCTGGGAGCATTTGTTTAATTCCAGTTCATGTTTTCCTTGAGCGCCTTGAATCCCTTGGTCTTGTGTTCGATTCCTGCTATGGTGTTTTGTGAAGTTTATTTTGAAGCGTTTTTTTTAACCTTCATGGCCTGTGTTCGATACTGGTTGAGGCATTTTGCTATTTATTTTTTTTGAATTCAATATTTCCCTCCATGTTCATGCATGATCCATATTATTTCATCAATTTCGAAAATTCATTAAAAATAGAAAACTTGTCCAAATTGAATGCAACTTTTTTCCACATGATTGTTGTGATGTCTATTATTTTTTGATGTCATTTGCCTGATTTTATTGTGGCTGGATTTTTAAATGTGTTTGTGTGATTGAACATGGTGCAAAAGTGACACGTGGTGCTAATTGATTTGTGAAATGCTCATATTTGATCCAATTGCTTTGAAATTTGACATGCTCATTCATAACATGTAACATGATCTTTTGGCTTTTGTTTGGCAATTTTACCACATTTCATCACTGTTTTAGGCACATGAATGTATGGTGTGACATATTGTGTCACACATTTGGATGATGCATTTGTTCATTTTCAATCATATGTCATTTTTTATCTTCTGGACCTAATTTTTTGCATGATGCTTGTGTTTAACATGTTGATATCACATAAAGCATTTCATGATCATTGGATGCTTTTCTGTTTTAATATGGATTTTCTCATTTGGATTGTCAATTGTGATCACCATTGTTTGCCCTTACTTCATCTTGATCATTTGATGGCTTTGCCTTATGATTTGGCTTTGATCCTTTTTATGACATGATCTTGTTTGTTGGAATGTTCTTCATATGGAATATTGGCTGCTGTTTTGACTATTTTCTTTGCCTTTGACCCTAGTCTTGGTACTAGTGGTTTGTACTCACAAATTGAGCTTTGGATTTCAGGTTCAAGCATCTAATACTAATGGTTGATGTTGGTCTCACTTCATGAGATGCAAATTACTTTGTCCACTAACCTTTGTTGTGTTGTAGGCCCTTTGATGTGGTGAACTCACTTGAGTGATTGCATTTAGGACTTGTATTGTGTACATATTGAAATACCACTGTTGATTGTCTGTTTTGGTTTGTCTGAATACAATATTGACTTGTTTGACTTTTGTATAGGTACATTAGTCGCTTTTAGCTCTTGCTAGCTAGCTTTGCTTTGCTTTGGAGTGTGGTTGGTACACCACTGAGGTAGCTTAGCCTTCTAACTCCATGTAGTCTGGAAGCCCTGTCGCTTTTTTGGCAGGCGTTTGGCTGAAGTCCTCCTTAAGAGGCAATGACTGTGTTTGTTTATATTTGTGCCTAAGACCTCCTTGTCGAGGCATGTTACTTGTTAAGTCCTCCTAAGTGAAGAGGCAATTGACAGATAGAAGGGACTAGTAGCCAGTCCCCTGTTAGTCGTTGAGTCGTTCATTATGCTCGCACTACGTGCTGATGCTCTTGAACCTAACCCAAGATCCTCTGTATAGAGTCAGTCAAGTGGAATAGGGTCCCTCTTTCTGGACCCCCACGCCTTCTTTGATTTGAGCTCACCCAGGCCAGGGTTAAGAGCTATGAGGTCTGACCCTCATTACCTTTCATCTGCTCACCCTGACGGTCAATGTCAGTGGTTAAGAGCTTCAGCACACCCCTACAGTTTTGGCTTGTTTATCGAGGTTGATATGACCCCTTGACTAAAGCCTAACCGTTTGTCTGAGCCTCTTGTTTGCATATAGAGTGTGATGATTGATTGTGTGATTGCTTTTCATTGATGATTATTTTGCTGTTCGTTTTGACTTGCTTCCTGTGCGAGTTAGGTTCTGTTTAGATACCTCAACCTAGGGCTATTGTGGATTGCATGACAACTATTAGGCTCGAGTCAGTCTCCCTTTTAGTTTGTTATTCCCCGGTCTCTGGTTAGGAGAGAGTTTCTCCCCTGTTAAGGGGAACTACGTCGCCCTGATCCTCATACCAGATGAGGTACGTAGGCAGGAGATCGTGCGAGATCTCTCCGGGCACCCTTTTCTTTTTTTGCGTGTGTTTTGCTTGACAACTTCTAGGCTCGAGTTCCAGACTCCCTTTTAGTTTGTCAATCTGCTTTCTACCTTTGGTGTTCGCTGGTTAGCGATTGCTTGTTTGTTTGGAGTCAGATGTAAGCCCAGCCATTGGCATTCGGTTTCCTTGTTTGTTTTGTGGAGTCGGATATAAGTCCAGCTATTGGCATTCCGTTTCCTTGTTGTGTTTCTTTCAACTTCTCAGCGTCTTTGTGTTGTGTTTTGTTTCGGCGTGCGTTAGCCGAACTACGGTAGCTCTGATTCTCATTCCAGATGAGATACGTAGGCATAGGATGCGATATCCTAGCGAGCCCGTTTCCCATTTCCCCGAACTACGTCGACTCTGATGTTTGTTTCTGACAAACTACGTAGGCCCAGGATGCGACATCCTGCCGAGTCCGTTTCCTCCATCTTCTTCCGCCTGTTTTATTATTCCAGTGTGTGCATTCTTTGAGCAGTTATTCAGTAACCTTTTCCTATTCTTTTGAGCATGGATCCCGTCGAGTACGGCGAACGTGAGGGGTGCTAATACCTTCCCCTTGCGTAACCGACTCCCGTGCTCTGCATCTCTGGTCGTAAGACCGTTCCTTTCCCCTTTTTCAGGTTTACTTCGAGCGTTTCCTTTCCCTTCTTTGGGATAAATAACGCACGGTGGCGGCTCTGTGTTTTTTTCCGCCGGTTGTTTTTCGCGTTGCGACAATGCCCTATTGTGATTACGCCCGTCCACCGTAAGATCCAAATTAGTGAAACCCAGCCCATGGTTGGCATTAACATTAGACACCACTGTCTCCAATTGATTGATCGTAATCTCCTGCGGGACATAGGCTCTCTTCAATATTTTCAACAAAGCCTCTCTATGCCCCTCGGAGCTTAACAGCAATGACAGGATTGAAATCTTAGACGGAGTCTGCTGCAGATGGTCAACAAGCTTATACTCAGACTTCTTGATGATTCTAAAAAATTCCTCAGCTTCATCATCAAGTTCTTTTTCCGACCCCACAAACGCCGGTATCGCTACAGGAGTACCCTCACTCACCACCTGCTTCCCTCTTGCCCTGGCTAAAGCCTCGGCCTTATCTCTTTTTTCTTTTTCTGCCTCCCCACTCCTCAATGCGTCAGGTGCAAACAACCTTCCACTGCGAGTGAAACCACTGGGTCCGGCATTATCCACCTTTGAAACGGTGGTTTCACCTGCAGCATGTTCCTCCTGCTTCTCTCCATTGCAATAAACCTCCCCACCATAATCCCACGGCACAACATCGTCATTTTCATATGGAATAGGCCCAGGTACCGTGATGGTAACTGGAGCTGCATCTGTTGGCGCTGATACGTTGATAGAATCAAAATAAATGGTTATGGTGGAAACATCCTCCTTCCCCAAACCAACTTTCTCAAACCTGAGACTTCCCTCGTCCATCATTCTCTGCACTGCCTCCCTCAACATTACGCATCCATTGGGAGCAACGGTACAGGCGGCACAACAATCATCACAACCCGGGAAGACTCCATTCTTCAACAACTGTCTCTTGACCTCAGCCAAAGGAGTTCTCAACTGATCTACATTCATCAGCCCAATTGTCCTCCTATCCTCAAAAATTGCATTCACCCCCATCTGACCATGCGCCGGCATGGGATTAGCATTAACATTCGAAGATGGTGCAAAATTGATGGCTTTGGAGTCTACCAGATCCTGGACCACATGCTTAAAAGCTTTACAATTCTCCATATTGTATCCAGGGGCACCAGAATGGAACTCACATTTGGCGTTCTCATCATAATTTGCAGGCCTCTGATCCGGTCTCAACGGAGCCAATGTTCTCAACTGAACCAACCCCAGATCTTTCAATTTCTTCAACAAAAATGAGTATGTCACAGGCGGCTTATCAAACTGTCGATCAGCCATTCGTCCTCTCACCTGATACCCTTCCCGTTGTGTTCTCTGTTGAAATGGCTATCGTTGCTGTGGTTGTTGTTGTTGTTGTGCAGGTTGATTGTCAGCAGGAATTGTTACCGCAGCAGTGTGCTAGTAGTAACGATCCCTACCTTGTCCTCTCTGGGCATACACCGCACTCGCGTCACCCTCCTTCTTACGCTGACCATTACCAAAGGGCTTCTTCGATCCAGACGATGAAGCATTACCCTGTATCTTCCCCATCTTCAGCCAGCTTTCAATTCTCTCCCCTGCCACCACTATATCTGCAAAGTTGGTAACCGGGCATCCCACCATTCTTTCAGCAAAGGTCCCCTGAAGGGTACCCATGAACAGATCAGACATCTCCCGATCTACCAACGGAGGTTGGACTCTGGCAGCCAACTCCCTCCACTTTTGCGCATATTCTTTAAACCCTTCATTTGGCTTCTGAGACATACCCTGCAACTGGGTACGGCTAGGAGCCATGTCAGCATTAAACTGGTACTGTTTAAAGAAATTATCTCCCAAGTCCTGCTAGCTCTTGATATCCGATGATCTCAGCTTGGTATACCATTCCAGAGACCCGCCAGACAAGCTGTCCTAGAAGAAGTACATCCATAGCTTTTGATCCATAGTATAGGCAGAAATTTTCCGGACAAAGGCCTGGAGATGAGTTTCCGGGCAAGAACTCCCATTGTATTTATCAAACGTGGGCACTTTAAAATTTTACGGGATCACAATCCCCTCAACTAGCCCCATGTTTGACATGTTAACAACCCTAGGAGTAGCATAGCTTTCCAAAGCCCTGATCTTCTCTGCTAGTGCCTGAATTTCTTTGTTTGGTGGTTGAACACCATACTGACCAAACTGTTCGTTCAGCACAGAGAACTGGTTTTCCTCTTTATCCTCCACAGCCCCAAAGAAAGGAGGAAACTGATTATCTTTCAGATTGTTGCCTACAGGACCTAACCCACCGCCTGCAGCGAAACCAAAACCTCCCCCGTTGTTGATCACTACACCAGATGTAGTTGCCTTCTTTCTGGGATCACCACCATCCCTAGAACCACCGAGACCGTTGTTGGAGACACCCTCTAGATTATTGCCACTATTGGCAGCCGAAGCCCGCTCAAGCTTCTCCACCTTCTCAACAAGTGCCTTCTACCCCAAGGCGAACCCTTGTATAACGTTGATCAGCTCTCCCATTTTCTCTTTCAGCTCGAGAATATCTGTGTTGGGTAGATCCATCAGTTTGGATTTGTTGCGCCTGGTAGGGTATCTGTGCGGACGTGCTACGTGCAAAGGAATGATTCTACGTACGCGAGCAATGATTCCTGAAACAATCAAACACGTTAGGAACCGACACCTGCAAAATAGAAGACAAGTTATTATGATTCATGCATGAATGCAATGTCTATCCATATGAGGAACACTCTGTCTTTCGATCCTGGTTTCATCGAGACAGATAATAATCCTGACAGCAGCATTTTGACATCAATCGTCTGGTTTTGCCACACAGAGCAGAGAATTATGATTTTAGAAAAGATATCACCCAACCATGTTTGTGTTATGTGAGTGCGCACAGAAAAGCAAATAAAGCTTGAAGATCAATCAATGAATGACAATAACCACTGTATATCAAAAGTGCAATATACGTGCGAGAATCATACATCAAGTCTGATACAAATGAAATTACAATTCTCCAGAATCAGAAAGAAAATACAAGCAAGTGAATTCCGTCAACAGGCCTGACGGTAATCCAACACATGATAATAAAAGTCTACACTGAAGAAGGTCCCACAGAAGGCTCTGCATCATCAACCATCTTGGTAAACTTCAGGGCGAACCTGAGCTCAGTATTCTCCTGCTGCAGTCTTCCCACCTCCTTCTGATGAATCTTCATCTGTCGGAAATAATGGTCCCTCTCAGCAAGATAATGATCTCTCTCGACCATAATCTTTGCTTTCTCTTCTCCCTTAACCTTCAGCTTTGCTTCCCATTCGGCGGTAAGGACTTTGGCTCTAGCTTCCCTCTGAGTCTTCACAAGGATTTGTCTTCTCTTCTCATCTTCAATGACCTTCAAAGCTCTATCCAACTTCTCCTTGGTAATGTCGTGCTCCTTTGTAGATGACTCTAACGCTTGGCTGAACTTGCAATAATAAGCGGTGTCTATCTCAAAGCGCTTCACCATAAGAGCATGTCTCTTAGCTTGGTCTTCTGTTTCCCTCTTGATTTCCTGATTAGCCATTTGGATCCTAGCAACACTCATTTCCAACTCAGTCTTCTCTGCATGCAGTTGATCTCTTGCCTTCTTCATCTCAAGGAGTTCTTCCATGCTGACAGAAGAATGTGGCCCCTCAATCAACGGATACCAAGGATCACCCCCAGGAAACGGTAGATGCGTGAGCTCAATCCTCTTTCTAAGCCAATCATCAAACGGAGGAAAAGATCTGCTATTAACCCTGCCAAAAAGAACCTTGCCCTTCCTCTGAATGTGGCGCCATGCTCCAGACACTTGCCTCAACGATGTCTGATTACCCTCAGCCGGGAAGTAGAAAGACTCCTGAATCTCACACTCGAGAGGAGCAACCTCCATAGCAAACCCCATTTGTCTCTTAAGAAGCACCGGGTTGTAATTAATGCAACCTTGAACTCCTATAAGAGGTACATTGGGAAAACTCCCACAACTGCAAATGAAATCTCGTCCACCCATACCATTGTGAGTCCAAGCTATGTCCTTGGCTCGCAAACCCATCAACTTGATTGACCATTTGGCAGTATGATCCAGAAAGACAAAGGCACCTCTGGAAGGCAAATATCCCATGAACCATTTGTATAACAACTGAGCACAACACCTAATCAATCCCCCACGCCGCTTCTCGTTCCGATTATGGACCGAGTAATAAACATCCCCAACCAAGGTAGGAATAGGATTCCTCTGCACAAACAACCGGATGGCATTAATGTCCACAAAGTTCTTCTGATTAGGGAACAAGATGATTCCATAAATGCTCACAGCAAGCAGAGCACAAACGGCCCTTCAATTACCCAAAACAGCATGCTCCTTGGCTTTGGCCTCCAAGAAACTCAGATGAAAACCGGGCAACTTTCCCTTCTCCTTCAGACCCCCCTTAGTCACTTCCGGGCTCAAATAAAGAGCACGAGAAATCTCAGCAACATCAGGTTCCCCCTTAGTGACATAGAATGAAATCTGGTTTCTGATCTGAATACCCAGGATACTGGCATAGTCCTCCATCAAAGGTCCCAACAAGTAATCCGGGAAAATAAAGCATCTCAAACCCGGGTCATAAAACTGGAGAAGAGTATGGATGGCACTTCTATCCGTATCTGTGAGCCTGAAAACCATCTTCAGAATACCACCATAAGCCTCTCGGAACATCCCCACATGGTCAGGTATAATCAATGCTATCATATCTCTCAGCACACCAATCTCTGGATCAAAGAAACTGTAGACGACATCATCTTTCAAGCTGACCCTCATATCTGGAACAAAGAAGTCTCTCAACCAGGATCTCAATCAAGAATGTCCCCTGCATATGGATAAACATGAGTTAGATGCAGATAAATGCAAAATGGGAATGATGCCGATGCATGAATGCAAGTCACAGTGCCATCCTCCAAGTCATCTGAACATCAACTACACTGGATTACGGTCTCGGAATTGATCACAACCATCTGAGGAACCGAGTAACCACAAATCCAACTCGAGAGTTCCGAAATAAACGGAACTGAAGGATATATCACCATCATCACAGGAAAGCCATTGACCATCTGGACAAGCAACCCCAAATTCAGCCCAGGGATCCGAAATAAACGGAACCCGCTGATAAATACCACGGACAGAACTCCGGCGTCTCAGAAATAAATCCATAAATCCGACTCATAAATAGGACCCAATAATCACCATCAAAGAGTCACCAACAGAACCTGTGCTGTAGGAATCAAACCCTCCCCTCACAGGTGAATTCTAAACAAGGTTATCCTAAGGCGGATAATGGTCTCGACAATCGGACAAGATACTCAACGGGTTTGCCCTTTCGGGTGTGCCGTTGTAGCTCTCATAAGATCGTCTAAACCAAAGATCCGGGAAAGAACGGTCACCGAAGTCAACAGCTCAAAAGAGGTAACCCAACCAAAGTGGATACTCCACCCGGGAGAACTCTCTCAGATGAACCTCGTCCGGCTTGTGGTATGTCACGTCGCAACAACATGCTGATCCAACATGTGAGGAAACGTGAGACCACGCTAATCCTAGGTGTATACTCGGGCCTGGGTTTTAGCCCCACTCCGAACACCTACCCCAAATCAGAGGAACCAAACCTGTACAGAATCCAGCACAGTAATAATATGATGCATGCAAACATATATGCAAATATATACACAGTATAATAATCATAAATGCCATAAATAAAGCAGTAAAAGCAACCCCAAACTATCCTAGAGAGCGCTAGAATTGACTCGCTTAGGGAAGATGGACCAGCAAGAGGTCAACTTCTGTTTCCCCAGCAGAGTCTCCAGCTGTCGCAACGCGAAAAACAACCGGCGGAAAAAAACACACAGAGCCGCCACCGTGCGTTATTTATCCCAAAGGAGGGAAAAGAAACGCTCGAAGTAAACCTGAAAAATGGGAAAGGAACGGTCTTACGACCAGAGATGCAGGGCACGGGAGTCGGGTACGCAAGGGGAAGGTATTAACACCCCTCACGTCCGCCGTACTCGACGGGATCCACGCTCAAAAGAATAGGAAAAGGTTGCTGAATACTGCTCAAAGAATGCACACACTGGAATAATAAAACAGGCGGAAGAAGATGGAAGAAGGGGACTCGGCAGGATATCGCATCCTGGGCCTACGTAGTTTGTCAGAAACAAACATCAGAGTCGACGTAGTTCGGGGAAATGGGAAACGTGCTCGATAGGATATCACATCCTATGCCTACGTATCTTCTCTATCCAGAGAAAGAATCAGAACACTCGTAGTTCGGCTAACGCACGCCGAAACAAAACACCGAAAAGAGACGCTGAGACGTCAAAAGAAACACAACAAGGAAATAGAAAGCCAATAGCTAGACTTATATCTAACTCCTCGACACAAACAGGAAACGGAATGCCAATAGCTGGACTTATATCCGACTCCTCACGAAACAAAACAAACAAGGAAACCGAATGCCAATAGATGGACTTACATCCGACTCTAAGCAAAAGCACACGCTAACCAGCGAACACCGAAGAAAAAGGTTGACAGACTAATAGGGAGTCTGGAACTCGGACCTAATAGTTGTCACACAAACAAGAAGAGACGCTGAGACGTCAAAAAGAAACAACAAGGTTGAACACACAGACTAAAAGGGAGTCGGGAACTCGAGCCTAATAGATGTCAAGCAAAACACACACAAAAAAGAAAAGGTTGAACAAGCAAACTAATAGGGAGTCTGGAACTCGAGCCTAATAGCTGTCAAACACACACGTAAAAAAACAAAAGGGTGCCCGGAGAGATCTCGCACGATCTCCTGCCTACGTATCTCATCTGGTATGAGAATCAGGGCGACGTAGTTCCCCTTAACAAGGGAGAAACTCTCTCCTTAACTAGAGACCAGGGAATAACAAACTAAAAGGGAGACTGACTCGAGCCTAATAGTTGTCATACAAACCAACCCTAGGTTAAGGTCTCTAACAAGAGTTTGACTCACACAGGAAGCGAGTCAACTCAAGTCTATCTCTACATACGTTCAACTTCCTCGAAAGTTAAACGTACGACTCCTACAGAAAAGGAGATGAGAAGTGGAAAGCAGATAAACATATCAAAAGCAATCATCACACTCTATATGCAAGCAAGAGGCTCAGACAAACTGGTTGGGCTTTAGTCAAGGGGTCATATCAACCTCGACAAACAAGCCAAAACTGTAGGGGTGTCTGAAGCTCTTAACCACTGACATTGACCGTCAGGGTGAGCAGATGAAAGGTAATGAGGGTTAGACCTCATAGCTCTTAACCCTGGCCTGGGTGAGCTCAAATCAAAGAAAGTTTGGGGGTCCAGAAAGAGGGACCCTATTCCACTTGACTGACTCTATACAGGGATCTTGGGTTAGGTTCAAGAGCATCAGCACGTAGTGCGAGCATAATGAACGACTCAACGACTAACAGGGGACTGACTACTAGTCCCTTCTATCTGTCAATTGCCTCTTCACTTAGGAGGACTTAACAAGTAACATGCCTCGACAAGGAGGTCTTTGGCACAAACATAAACAAACACAGTCATTGCCTCTTAAGGAGGACTTCAGCCAAACGCCTGCCAAAAAAGCGACAGGGCTTCCAGACTACATGGAGTTAGAAGGCTAAGCTACCTCAGTGGTGTATCAACCACACTCCAAAGCAAATCAAAATCTAGCTAGCAAGCGGCTAATGTACCTGTACAAAAGCTAACCAGTTAATATTGTATTCAGAAAACCAACAGACAACACAGTGGAATCATCCAACAATTATACACAATGCAAGTCTCAAATGCAAGCACTCAAGTGAGTTCATCACATCAATGAACCTACAACACAACAATAGTTAGTAAACAAAGCAACTTGCATCTCAAATAATGAGCAAACCAACCATTAGTGCTAGATACCTGAAACACAAACACAATTGGTGAGTACAAACCACTAGTGCAAAGACTAGGGTCAAAGGCAAGCCAAATAGTCAAAACAGAAGTCAATACTTCACATGAAGCACATTCAATCAAACAAGAACATGTCCTAAAAAGGACCAAAGCTAATTCATAAGGCCAAGCCATCAAATAATCAAGATAAATCAAAGGCAAGCAAAGTGCACACAATTGGACATCCAAATGAGAAAATCCATATTAAAACAGAAAAGCATCCAATGATCATGAAATTTTTTATGAGAGTTTAACATGTTATGATCAAGCATCATACAAAAATTCAACTCCAGAAGAGATCAAATGGCATATGAATGAAAATATACAAATGCAACATACAAATTGTGACACAAATTGTCACCCCACATGTTCATGTGTCCAAAACAGTGATAGAACATGACAAAAATGCCAAACCAAAGCCAGAAAATCAAGTCACATGTTAGGAACAAGCATGTCAAATTTCAAAACTGGACAAATCAGTAGCATTTTACAATCAAATGAATGCAACATGTCAATATAACACAATGTGCAATCAAAAATCAACAAATAAAAATCCAGAAAGGCAAAAATCATGCAATTAGTATCAAAAAATACTAGACATCTAAACAAACATGTGAAAAAAAGTTGCACTCAATTTGGATTATTTTGCTATTTTTTTTTATGGATTTTTGAAGTTAAGGAAATAAAATGAAATAATGAAAATCATGTTGAAAATGGAATTTGAAATGAAATTGGCAATATGCTCTCAGCCAGATTCGAACTCAGGTCTGTAAGGTAAATGGAGCGCTTCAAAAATAAATTTCAAATTGCCATGGCCAGGAATCGAGCCCTTGCACCCTAGGTAAAAATGAGCGCTCAAAAGAATAATTCAAAACACACAAGGCCGGTGTCGAACGCGCGCTCTAATGGGTAAAAGCGCTCCAAGTGAAACGCTGTGTTTCACTTAAATGACATGGCGTGCTCAGTCAGCTGGTCAACCATTCGCGTGGCATAGTCAAACGCCTCAGGACCAACCAAACATACATACAAGCGCAAACGTGGCAACCACGCTGGACTGAAACCCTAAGAACCAGACGGCGGCGCCGGTCGTCTTCTCCGACCAACCAGGCGGCGCCGCCGCCGTGCAAAAGTGCAGAAATGCACAAAATCTATGTCAATCGAACCAGATTTCTACCAGGAGTTCAAATATGGCCTTGGTTTAATCTAACTCTCCATGAATTGCTCAAATCGAAGAGAAACTTATTCTAGATCTAAACTTTAAATCACCATAACTTGATCAATACTTAACCATTTTTAATTCTAAACACATCAGAATCACCAGGGAAGTAAGATCTACAAGATTATGTCAAGAAATTGGAGAAATAAGCTGGTCGAATTTCCACTTACTTAGAATGGCAGTGATGGAATCCACGTGATCAAGCCTCCAAAATGTCCAGATCTTCCACCTTTGGTCTCTAATGAAGCTTTAAACAAGAATTGATGGTTGAAAGCACTTGGATCTTGCTCAATCTTCAAGTTCCATCACCATGTCCATGCACTTGAATAGCTTCAAAACCAGCTCAATTTCCACGAATAATGAATGATTCCTGCTCGAAATTCCATGAGGATGAAGGATCTATGAAGAAATCTTGTGGTTGTGTGAAGAATTTTTGAAATCCAAGGAGAGAGAATTTTGGAGGGAAAGATGAATTCTAGATCTAGAATTGTGATTATGAGCAAATTCTGTTAGGATTTAGCTTTTATATGGTTCACTAATCACAATGCTAATCACAATTAGGCTTGGCTAATCTTGATTAATGAATTATGAAGTGTTTTGCAAAAAATGAATAATGAGGTAGTATGTACAATTCCTACGTGAACAGTGCCATGCAATGGTCCAATTTCACTCAAAATCATCTAATAAACACAATGGAAGTGGTATTTTGCACATGTGATTCACCAAATTTAAATTGTCAATTTTCCCTCCAAAATGCATATGAATGAACACATGATCACATGAGCATTTTCCATGCAAGGCAATGGTTGATTTGGAAATTATTGGTCAAAACAAGCATTTTGCAAAAAGAGTGGCTCAATTTGGAGTTTTGAATCAAAAGTTATGCCACTTTGAACTTCCATGCATGCTTTGTGATCATTTGGCCATAACTTCTCAACCATTCATCAGATGATCATGATCTTGGACTTTTTGAAAAGAGGAGAGAAAGATATTCAACTTTCATGTTCACCAAAAATTCATTTGAAGCTTCTTTGATGTTGGAAAGTCAAGGTGAATGTGAATCAAAAACTTGCCATTTTTGGAAACTTTCAATTACAGGTCACTTTCCATTTTTGGAAACTTTTGCCCTGACTTCAAACTCTTCAAGATAGATGTTTGAAATGAAAAATGAACCTCTTTTGAACCTGAATGAGGTGTTGAAACTCATTTCCCCACCTTCTAGCCCTCAGTTGACTTTACAGTTGACTTGTTTGGTCCTTAGATGACCTTGACATGCCCTGATCAGCTTGAACCTCAACCACTTGGGGAAATGGCTCAGAAATGAACCCCTAGCTAAGGTAAGCTCAACATAATGATCATATGATCCTCATCTCAATAGAATGCTTCATCTCCTTGAGGAACCCTGGCTGGAAGACTAGCATTGATTAGGGTTGACCAGAGGTCAAAACCCTAATCCAAAGGAACTTGAGGATGAACTTTGAAACCCTTGAGGATGATAGAACCATGATGATGGTAATATATCCTTGCAACCAAGATAATACTCAACCTTTGAAGGATCAGGAAACCCTACTTGAAGTGCCAATCCTCAGATGGCTGATCATCAATTCACATAGACCCTCAGGCTTGAATCATGTGACATCTCCCTCTTCTGAAAAGACTTTGGAGGATGATTTCTTTATTCTCATATGATATGCAATATGCAAATGCCTAATGTCCTAAAATATGAAATGCAATGAGCTAAACTAGTCCCAAGAAGAGGAGGGCAAATTTTGAGGTGTTACACCTAGTAA
Source organism: Lathyrus oleraceus (assembly GCF_024323335.1). NCBI lineage: Eukaryota > Viridiplantae > Streptophyta > Magnoliopsida > Fabales > Fabaceae > Lathyrus > Lathyrus oleraceus. Next base: position 13,806,692 of record NC_066581.1, read on the forward strand.
AAAAATTCCCCCAACAAATGGTATCATGAGTCTTTGTTCGAGAAAGGGATCAACTTACTTGTATCAAAAGTCAACGGCACCACAAGGATGGTGATTAAGAAACATTATGTTGAAGAGTGTCAACGGTACCACA